>NC_091118.1:116314240-116619240 GCF_040183065.1 Periplaneta americana | reverse complement strand
TCTCAGTGAAACGTACAGCAGAGTTCGTATAGGTCACTTTCTGTCAGATGTGTTTCCAATTCACTGTAGGCTGAAGCAAGGAGATGCACTATCACCTTTATGGCTCTAGAGTATGCCATTAGGAAAGTCCAAGATAACAGAGAGGGTTTAGAATTGAACGGGTTACATCAGCTTCTTGTCTATGCGGATGACGTGAATATGTTAGGAGAAAATCCACAAACGATTAGGGAAAACACGGAAATTTTACTGGAAGCAAGTAAAGAGATAGGTTTGGAAGTAAATCCCGAAAAGACAAAGTATATGATTATGTCTCGTGACGAGAATATTGTACGAAATGGAAATATAAAAATTGGAAATTTATCTTTTGAAGAGGTGGAGAAATTCAAATATCTGGGAGCAACAGTAACAAATATAAATGATACTCGGGAAGAAATTAAACACAGAATAAATATGGGAAATGCCTGTTATTATTCGGTTGAGAAACTTTTATCATCCAGTCTACTGTCAAAAAATCTGAAAGTTAGAATTTATAAAACAGTTATATTACCGGTTGTTCTATATGGTTGTGAAACTTGGACTCTCACTTTGAGAGAGGAACATAGGTTAAGGGTGTTTGAGGATAAGGTGCTTAGGAAAATATTTGGGGCTAAGAGGGATGAAGTTACAGGAGAATGGAGAAAGTTACACAACACAGAACTGCACGCATTGTATTCTTCACCTGACATAATTGGGAACATTAAATCCAGACGTTTGAGATGGGCAGGACATGTAGCACGTATGGGCGAATCCAGAAATGCATATAGAGTGTTAGTTGGGAGACCGGAGGGAAAAAAGACCTTTAGGGAGGCCGAGACGTAGATGGGAAGATAATATTAAAATGGATTTGAAGGAGGTTAGATATGATGATAGAGACTGGATTAATCTTGCTCAGGATAGGGACCAATAGCGGGCTTATGTGAGGGCGGCAATGAACCTCCGGGTTCCTTAAAAGCCAGTAAGTAAGTAAGTATGTGTTTGATAAGAATTGCCACGTTATTTTGCTGAAAACATAAGTAGGTCTACATGGAAATAATGTGCATAGAATAAAACCTTATTAATTTAATGTGAATTAACTTCTAATATTAGATACCGGTATATAAATGTTTCGATGATCACTATAGGCTACTGCTTATTAGGCTGTAGACTGAGGATTCATGCCATGTCTTGCTTGAAGTAAACGAAGGCTTGATTACAAATCACATTGTAGGAAGAATTTATATTTTATTGTCCCTTGCTGTATTTTTGAAGTACACTGAAAGTAGAGTTTTACTAAATACCCCTCCAGCCTTATGGTCTAGTGGACAGAGCTTCTGGCTATAGTTCATGAGGTCCCGGGTTCGATTCCCGGTTAGAGCACAGGAATTTTTCCTTAAAAAGGGCATTATTCCTGTGTTCGTCCATGGTCTGGAATTTAGGTTAAATTTATATTTAAGACCTCTCCTGGCACCACATTATCATAATCATCCTATCACATCATCGGGATAATGTAACTCCGCCTTCCAGGCGCCCCAACCTCAGAAGTGGGTTACAACTAAGCCACGGCCAGGAGAGAAGACCAGAAATGTCGAAAAGACAACCTGGTGGCATTGGATTAAAAAAACTAAATACCCCTTCCGAATTTTAGTATCTCACAAGTTATATAATTATTGCCACGTTATTAATCATATTGTTCTGGAAGTAATATACATACATAGCATATAGCCTTTGTTAATTTAATGCCAATTAAACTTCTAACCTTAGATTATTTAATAAAAAGGATGCAACTGATCTTTCTGATGAAAAGCTTCATTGATCACTAAACGTTAGGCTGCAGACTGAGGATCCATGCCATGTCTTGCTTGAATTATCTGAAGACTTGATTACGGATCACATTGTAGGCTATACCTACGTCACAGCGTTACTTTTAGATATTTGTTACAGATGTAGATTGATCCTGCTCACATTTCACACGCTTTGTTAACCACTAATCAAGTCACAATTAGCACGATATTAAATGCATCGATTGAAATAGATTTCCATAACCGTAAATGTAATTGGTAACCATGAAAACGTAACAACAACATCATTTCGTCATACTGTGTTGTGTATTTCAGCGCTCTACACTTTGGATAAGCCGAGACATAGATGGGAGGGTAATATTAAAATGGATTTGAGAGAGGTGAGATATGATGCTACGGACTGGATTAATTTACCTCAGGATAGGGACCGATGGTGGCTTATGTGAGGGCCGGTTTCTGTGAAAGCCTTTTATAAGTAAGTAGGCTAACAATTTAAACAAGGCGAATTTCTTTCTGTGCAATTTCACCGAATGGAATGTATCGAATACAAATTATACAAACGTACGTACGTATATGAATATATCATACGCTTGAAATATGAAATTTTCTTATTTAGACCTGATATGTGGATACGATTTAATAATTTAATTGTGCAATTTGTACCATAATTCATGTTGTGTAACTTTGTATCTTGAAATAAAATATGCGGTATTGCAATCCCTTTGTTAATGACAGAATTAATGTTGTCTTACTAAAACAAATGAAAAATATTTTACAATTAATAAAGGAAAATTATATGAAGTATGAAATAAGTCTTATACTATGGAGCTTCGATGTAAAACAATAACGTGATGTACTAAAATTCTTTTCACCCAATCCAGGTATGGGACTATTGTTTGAAACTTGAGGTGCTAATCCCAAATGAATAAGATTATTTATGCTGCAGAAATATTATGCAACAAGTAAAGAAGCGAACTATGAAGGAATCGCTGCGGTTCGCAGGCAGGTCTGCTTGGGCTCCGCGGGCTAGCGGTCAAGAGGCCTTCAAATATCATATATCAATATATCAAGCCCTCTTGAACTATTAACCTCGAGTAGCAGACGAGAAATCTGCAAATAGAGAACGGTGATACTACATTTAGCCGACAGAAAGCGCTTGATATAGGACGTTGCTCTACAACTTGCGTCGACTTGTGGACGAGAAATCTGCCAAGTGTAAATGGTGATGCTACATATAGCCAACAGAAAGCGCTTGATGTTGTGCGACAAATATCAAGTGTAAATAGGGACTAGTATAGTAGCCAACGAGTTAGAGAGATTATAGAGTGGCCAAGTTGTCCTATTCAGCGCTCTTTGCGGTGCCGCAGCGAAACACGGCAGATATGAATTTTTTTTTTTAAATTTAATATTGGTCAACCAGCAAACTTGCTATACAGACCACTGTTAAATTATGGAATTTCACATGCAGAATATCATGTTGAGGTTGGCTCTAAAAGCTCCCCTAATGAATTTAAATTAATTAATTAAACATTTTTGTGAATTATGTGAAAAAAATATGATGATTTTGTGTTAAATTTATGAAGAGTCGTTAGTATCACTAAGAAGGATGTCTTGAGGGAGTTTCCTTTTAAGTCTAAATGCCTGACAAGATCTTGCTCCAATGTTATATGTCACAGCTCCAGGAACACCAGGAAGTTTGTTGAAGAAAGATTTTGACATTGAATGGATGAACTGTTCTAATGGAAGAATTCCCAATTCTTGATGCATTTGTTGATTTCTTACAAACTAGGGGGCATTTGTTGCAGTACGCAGGAACTTGTTCTGGAGAACTTGTAGGCGATGCATGTGAGTCTTATTTGCAGTCCCCCACACTGGCGCTGCATAAGCTAAAAGAGGGCGTACAAGCGAGGTGTAGAGTAGCATTGAACAGTCCAATCCAATTTGTGAACGTCTATTAACCAAAGGGTATAATTTTCGAATTCTAGAAGAGGTTAGTGTAACAATGCGAGTTATATGGGCATTCCATGTAAGTTTCGTGTCTAATAATATTCCCAAATATTTGACAGCTTCTTGACTAGAGAGCCATGTGACTTGTTCATTTAGAAGAACCAAAGGAGGTGGATTATGAATAGGCCTTAAAGAGAAGATTTTAGCTTCTGTCTTGGTAATGTTGAGTAGTAATATCCAGCCAGAGAACCATTTAGACAGCTCTTGTAAGGATGTCTGAAGAGTGCTGATTGCAGTATTTAGGTTACTATGAGAATAAAAGAGAACTGTATCATCAGCATACATAGCTATGTGTGACGGTTGCAAACATGGAATGTCATATGTGAAGATATTGAAGAGAAGTGGTGACAGTATAGATCCTTGTGGTACTCCGGCTGAAACTGGACGAAGAGTTGATTTAATGCCATCTATACGTACTGAGAACTGACGCTCAGATAAAAAAACTTTTCACGATGCGTGTGAGATAGTCAGGAAAACCAAAGATATGAAATAAGCGCCTGTCGTAAAAATTCGTCTGCTTAAAACATTATGGTGGCGTTCAGCTGGGACAGCGCTAATTCAGCTATTCATTTTTGCTGAGTTACAGCAGTGTGAGTTCCTGAACGACCATTGCAAAAGTCCGCTATGTTTGCAAAGAAACACGCTGCTATTGTTCCGTCTACTCCGGAATATATGATACCATTGGTTGTTGCCAACCCCCTCCACTTTCGCTGGCTAGCAGCCGAGCCCCTACCACCCCGGAGCGGAGAAGTGAGAAATATGTTCCCAAATTGAAGCAGCAGGAAGCTGCCATTTGTTAGGTAGAAAACGCGCGGGATTTCGAAACCACTATTTGAATACGTGTTGTATTGCGTATCCGAAAGCTAAATGTTTTTGTTTAAAGGAACAATACTTCCTTTGCGATACCTTTAATACCGTGTTTCTACTGTCAGCAGAGTTGCTAGGTTTCCTGCGAGGGAAGTCGGGATATCAGAAGCTAACCTAAGACATTAGACTTATCAACAATTTAGCCTATCATAAGATTTATAGCAGTTTTCTGCACAGTGTTCACGTGCTTTTTAATGTAATAGGCCTATTCGCCTCCGTGAGAAACACTAAAATACGAAGGACACACAGTACAGTGAACACTACAATTATTTTTTTTCTTTTACTAACCGCGAATAGCCTATGTTTTATCAATTTGCTAATAAATGAATTTTGGAACCGTTACTGCAACAATTTCACTATCTGACGATGAATCCATGTTTAAACATAGTTCAATAAACTATAAAACGCAGCAATTGTATGTCTCTGTTATTAGTGTAAAGTACGATATCAAAACGCTATCTTTCTTGCCAGTCAACGCACTTGAAATACACAATGTTTACTAATTGCGAGAACAGCGACTAGGGACCGGAACGGAATAATCAACAATGCGGTAGAACTAGAAGAAGTATTATTTTGCGAGTTTAGTTGCCTTACGGCAATCAGCTGGGTTACCTCATAGACTTACTAAATATACGCAGGTTATCTCTGTGTTTACAATGTTACCATTTGAGTCAATATAGAAGTAGGAAATGCAGACTAATTTGTTTAAATATGTTCAAGGCTAATATCTGTAAAATCGGGATTTTTGTCAATCCCGACTCCGTTTAATCGGGACTCAACCAGAAAATTGAGAGAATCCCGCCTAAATTGGGATACCCGACAACCCTGGCTGTCAGACATAGGTACTGTGCTCAGACTTGCATCATTTTCATAGGAACTCTGAATGTGAACATTCATAACCACGGTTAATGAAAGAATTAATGTCAACTTTTTAATTCAGTCTGTAGGTTAAACTACTGTATGAAGTCATAAAAGTAGTAGCAGCAGTAGCAGGAATAGTAGTAGTAATAATAGCAGTAACAGCAGCAATAGCATAAGAAAATGTTTCATTAATCTGTAACTAAGACAAGAATTACTTTCAATCAGTTATATTAAAAGAAATATATTTTAATAATTTATGCAGTTTCTGTATGTTTAAGTTCGATGAATAATTTTATTATTCATGTATGCACTGAAACAACAGCTGTTTGAAGAAAATGGATGATATAGAGTGAGTAAAAGACAATAACAGTGTATAATAACGTAGTTTGAAAGGTAATAACTATCTTCGAAATGAGTTGAACACACTGAATGATTCATTGTGGGGTAGAAATTTTCTCTGCGGTTTGCACCTATTCACTTTCGGTTAAGGGAATCTTTACTCAGAGGAAACTTGAAGCATAAAGAGTCACATGGCAAGTACAATAGTTTGTCTTCTGTAACACAATACGGAGCAAAAATCGTCGTAGAAATTAAGGATTAACTAACCAGTGAAATATAACATTCCTTCCTTCTTTATCGTTACATCTGTGTGCATTGCTGCAATTAAAAGCAGCACACGAAAGAACCATACTTATTCAGCTCTACCAAACAAATGGCCGCTCGTCGACTGTTCAATTTGGGAGCATAACACTAGCGCCAGTGAGCGGTCTAGCGGTTATTTAGTAAGTCTATGCTAGCAGCAGGCTTGTAGCGAAAAAAAATTTTGCTACGGAAATGGCACCCGCTATTTCAGCGCTGTCGGCCAGCAAAGGCGTTCAATAATAAAGAGAGAATTGCGCACAAATGTGCATAGATGTCACTGTAGCACAAATTACTTAATCTGACACATTGGTCTTGCCGTTCACTCACTACAGAATTGTGTCAGTGATTCTTTCCTTTGTTTGCACGTAAGTACATGGTATCTGTCACAGAAACACTCGCAAAGATCACATATACACATGGGGTTTGGATCATGGTAGCTTTTGGTTTTGCATAGCTTGAAGTGGAAGCCATGTATTGCCAGGCGTGTGGTCACATGCCTGAGATCGTAGGATGCCCTCTTCCAGTCGTGTGATGTCATCGCATGTGTGGTGTAGAAATCGTCCCAGATCTGGTTTTTCTTGCTTCTTAGGTCCGTTCGTAGTGTCACATATTGTTCTGTTGCCGGTAGTAGCAGTTGGTGGCGCAGGTCCTCTATGTATAAGGTCTCTCTGGCGAGCTCATAAGCTAGGCGCGATGGGGAAAATTTGGAGATGCAGAGTATCCTTTTCAGGTATGTTGCCTTGACTTTTTCTATTTGGTTAAGATTGCTTCTATTTAGATCTTCCCAGATGATCTCCAGACCGTATGTAATTATGGGGTTGATTTTTGTTTTGAAGAGCTTGATGGCTGTGTTGAGCGAGAGCTTGTTGATATTATGTATGTCCTGCATTGCTCTTGTGGCATGTGTTACTCTGTCCCTGATGTGGGTGTTGAAGACAGTTCCCTGGGTCTGAAAAGTTATTCCTAGGTATTTGAATTTATTTACTTTTTGTAGTTGTATTCCATCCATTTTTAAGGTATCATCTGCGGCTGTCCTACCGCCTTTCCGAAATATAAGGTACACTGTTTTTTCCAGATTTATTTTGAGATCCCTTTCTCTTGCCCATACTGCTAACCGATCGAGTGTCTCTTGGAGTTCTTCTCTGGACGTGGAGGATATTGCTAGGTCATCTGCGTACACATAGATTTTTACTGCTTCCTTATTGATGATCTCTGATATATCTGCCGTGGCTATGTTGAATAATAAGGGGCTTAAGGGGTCTCCTTGGAGAACCCCGATGGTTTGTTGGATATGTTTTGATATGGAGATGCCATCGTCTATTGTTATATTGTTATTGTGTAGGATGTCTCTTGTTATCTTGGTGATGTAGTGTTCCCTGCCGATCATTTCTTCCAATTTGTGTATGATGAGTCTTCGGTCCAGGAGATCAAACGCCTTTGTATAATCTACGAAGACTGTATATAATTTCCCTTTATCATGGCTCAGAGCTTCTGTTATGTCCTGTTTTAGACATTGTACCGCCTGTATTGTGGATCTTCCAGTTCTGAATCCAAACTGGAACTCGGGTAGCATTGCGTCTACCAGTTGCGTTAGTCTCTGTGTTAGTATTTTGGTGAGTACCTTAAGTAGGGTATTTTCTAAAGCAATGCCTCTGTACGAGTTGGGGTTGCCTGCGTCTCCCTTTCCTTTATACAACATCTTGATTTTTGATGTTCTCCATTTGGTAGGGATACGGCCTTGTCTTAGGCATTCGTTCAGTAGGGCGGTCCATGCTTCAATCATTGTTGGGGCTGCTGCTTTAAGATGTTCATTACAGATTTGATCTGGGCCTGGTGCTTTTTGGTCTTTCGATGTCCTTATTACCTCCATAATCTCTTGTTTTGTGATTGGTTGGAAGTTTTCTGATGTTGAGTAGGTAGCAGGCGGCCTTGTTTCTTTTCCACCTATTGTGGTACTGAGGTGATCTATCCATACTTCCATTGGGATGTTCTTGGGGAACTTTGGGTTTCTTGGTTTCAGTGCTTTGAAAGGGTCTCTTTCTGCCTCTTCTATCATGGCCATTTCTTGTTTGATTTCGTAGGCTTCTTTGGCTGCCTTCAGTGTTTTCTTGTACTGTTTCCTCAGCTCACTGTAATTGCGTAGATTTGAATCTGTTGGGAATTCTTTGGTCATATGGAGTGCTTTTAGGGCCAACCTCCTTTCGGCGTAGCATAGCGTGTTGAACCATGGTTTGGAGATTCTTTTGTTTGTTTCCAAAGTGGGGATGGCCTCTATGATGATTCTTTCTAGGCCCTCCTGTGTTGAATCTATGCTTCCTGTCTGGATGCTCTGTAGGGTGTTTGACAGTTGTGCTCTTCCTAACTTCTCTGTGTCCAGTTTCCTGGCGAGCTTTGTTTCATGGGTTTGTTTTGTGTTTCCGTTCTTCTTCAGAAGTAGAGTTGTCTCTACTGGGAGATGTTTCCTTATGACGATATTGTACAAAATGTTTTGGGAGGTGGCGCTTAAACTGTCGTTCACAAAGAGTAGATCAATAGTGCTACTACCATTGTAGCAGTAGTATGTTTTGTCACTTGCTTTGTTTACTACGGATAGTCCTTCTTCTTGTAGGTAGTCTAGTACCGCTGATGTTTTGTTGATTGAGAATCAATGCGTGTGTTTAGGTCTCCTGCCAGTATGAGAGGTTCTGAGTTTGGTACTTTTGTTAGTGCCGCCCCTATTTCAGCTATGATGTCTTCTTGTTTCATATCCGGAGGGAAATATACACATATTGCTGTGCAGAGATTGGCTTTTACCATAAGGACAAAATCGGACTTATGAGTAATTTTAAAAGGTGATAGTTTTGGTTTCATTAATATTGATGTTCCCCCTCTCGGTCTGCCTCGATCGCCTTGCTTTGCCATGTTGTTTATACATTAGAAACCTTGTTGATGCTATTCGTCTAAGAGGAAAGTTTCAGTTAGGAACACTAGGTCGTATATGTGGAATATATTTTGTGGTAGTAGTGATGTTGCATTTTTCAACCCCTCTGAGTTCCACAGTAGTGTCCGCAAGGAGCTCTCACTTCTTTGTGTTTTCCTAACCAAGGCGCACGTCCTCGAAGGTGGGGCGGCGAAAGGAAAACCGTCTAACTAGTATGCCTTCCGGCCAGATTTCTGGGGTCGTTGCCCTTTCTCTGTCCTCGAAAGGGATGCCTATTTTGAAGGCTTTTGTTCTTCCCCTCGTCTCTATCTGCTCGCATTCTATTTCTCCCTGTATACCTGCATCCTTGAGGTGGAAAGTAAGTGTTTCCGCATCTGTTGTCGGATGTAGTCTGCCAATGAAGAGCCACGCTTTGCGGTCCGCTGCTCTTAGGTTGCAAGCTGTGTCGAAAGGTCTTGTTCCCTGGATGCCTGTGTTTCTTGGTGGAGGCCTTCTTGCCACTTCTACCCAAGTATGCTCTTCATTACCATTACTTTGCGTGGTGTGGTGTTCAACCTGCTTCTCTGGCATCTGATCCTGTGGTTTAGTTCCATTATTGTTGTTATCGTTGTGCTCCGGGTTGCTGTGCTGTGTTGTCGGTGGGTTTGGAGCTTTCCTTCTTATTACTGAAGGTCTCTGGGTGATCGTAGTCAGGCGTTCAATGCTGTCGCTATTTCAGCGCTACCCAGCGCTGTCCCGGTTGAACGCAGCCATTGTGTATACGGAGATAAGAGCTACGAAAAAACAAAAACAAAACAAAATATGCCTCTTGTGTGTGCTGCATATAACTGCAATATCAAAAGAAAAAATACAACTGATATATCATATTTCAGGTAAATTTTATGAAGTTAAGTCCATAGTTTTGTTAATTAGCAGCATTTTTTTTTTTCATGAGCAAATGTGTAACAAAGCCAGGCATACCATGCGGTGTGTGTAGTATTTTTTTTTTCTTTTCTTGCATATTCCCCTTGAAAAAAAACTGTGCTGAAACAGTGGGTAATAAATATGAAATGAGACAAATGGTGTACTCCTTCAAAACACTTGTTAATAATAAAAGTTATAATGCAGTTTCACTCAACATATTTTTCAAGTCCCTAAATTATTTACTGTAGTTTTGGTGAACTACATTTTAAAAAATGGAATTAACACTGTCTTCTTTATATCATAAGCTTTACGTTTCGTAGATGAGGATCTGGAGTTCATATTCTTCTGTAAATGTGTAGGAAAATCAACAATTGTTTGTACTGCCTTGCCAACAACTGCCTCTTCTTGTTTGTCATGTACATTATATTTGTCTTCTAAATGTGGAGAGTATAGGAAGCTGTGTTTCGTAGGATGCCATTTAACCCTTGTCGTGTTTTTTTATCCAATGATTAAACAAATCTTTGTTTTCTAAAGGAAAAAACAGGTTTCTCTGTTCTATATAACTAATGCATAAGTAATTGCATGTATTATTTTTATTATTATATTTATAATTATTGAAAAGTGTTTTTATTTCATTTAATGTGTAATTAATATACTTTCTGAAGAAAAAATCTTGTATGTTTTGAGTGCTTTCTTAATGAACAAAATTGTGTAATATCCTTTATTTCTGCTTCTTGTGTACTTACTGCCTATAGAAGAAGACAATGAGCTGTAGCTTGTAATAAGTAGGCCTATTTCAAAGAAAACGATAAACCAAATAAATAGTTCACTAGTAATGGACTTAAACTAAATACGGATAAAACCACTACAATTGCGTTTCAGACCCAGTTAAAAACTAATAGCAAAAATTATTAAAATTGTATTTCGACACTCGCATCCAAAATTCCGCAAAACTCTCGGGTAGGCCGTATTGTTAGTATTTTGACTGGAAGGACATGAAAGAAGATAATTGAGCACCCACGTGCAATAATGGGGTAATTATGAATGTATTTCATAACTGCTTATCCCATTATTACACGTGGGTGCTGAATTATACACTAATGGTCTTACTAATAAAACTCTATATACAGACGTTTAACTGTTAATGAATAGCTTGTTTATAAGTCGTGTGTAAATTCCTTACTAATAATCACTACATACGTCGTGTATAACAGTATAACCACAGTCTAGTATATACAGTCACGAAACTTAATACGTACTAAATATGCATCCATAGATAGTTGCTCACCACCAGGATCGCTCCTATCGCCTCATCACAGACTCTTTCCCTAACAGACCATAAAATGTATTGTACTTTCGATATCGCATTCTTTTGAAAAATTAACACCTTCCTAACACTATTGAAATATGAAATACATAAGGTTTATATATTATTTTCATAAAATATATGTTACATTTTATAAACTCTTGGATCTTTCGGAAGAAGAATAACTCTAACCTATTTTTCTTACAGTTTATAGTATTACAAACGTCTCCTTGTCCCATATTATTATTCAAATTATTGTATGTTAGCCATTTACATTTATTACAACCGATAACGAACATTTCACGGTTTACATAGCTTTTCACAAAAATGCGAAATATGGCACAGTCATTGCTTTTTCGATCTAGACCAGGCCGTAATGTTTGTTCGGGTTTTCTATTTCAGTGTATGGAGCTCAGTGAAATATGATATTATAACTTTATTGCTTATCATTTCTGAGCTTTATTTAGTGTAATGTGTCCATAAGTTCTGTTTACTTCTTCTTGCATAATATGTTGCAGAAATAATTACAAAACTGTGTTATTTTAATGTAAAGAGAATTTTACATGTTAACATAATCTGTTCGCGTCAAAATTTCAAGTTTAGAATGGAAGCTATTTTGAGGTTTAATAAAAAAGAATTTATATTGTGATTTCAATTTAGCACATCTATCTTCCTTAATTTTAGACAAAATATTTACCATACCATTCCTATGAAATTAGTGTACGTACAATTGTGTTACTTCATCTCTTAAGTAGTCGATAAATACAATAATTCAGTACTCAATTGTAGTATTAAAATACAGACAAATTGAATGTCCGGGGTATCATACATGACATTATGCTTAATTATATTGTATGACTAGCCGTACCCGTGCGCTCCGCTGCACCCGTTAGAAATAAATATAAAGTAATTACATAATTAAAATAGGACATTTGATCCAGGGAACTTTCATGTTTGATAGAAGGATAATTCGTTTAATATGTTACTTAATTTAAATTGCATCCAAATAATTAAAATGCGATCATTTTGGTCCAGAGACACTCATATATTACATAACAAAAGTTTCTTTAAAAATAATTTCTGATAAGTTTTATTCTTTATTTTACTAGTTAGAGGTTTGCATTGAATTATGGTAATAACTTAATTTTAACCCTTGTTTTCTACGTATTCAGTAAATGGCCTACTGTTTTGCTACATATGAGGCCTATACATATAATGTTTACATAGTATTTTAATCATGTTATGAGTGAAACCATCGTGTGCTCTTGTGCTGCATACAACTGTACAAAGAGTGTTCTTTTATCATTTATTTTCATCGTACTCCTATATAAATTCCGTAAGTGGAATCATGGTGTATAGTTGTGCTGCATACAACTGTACGAATCAACGTAAGAAGGATTCGGAAATATCTTTTCACAAGTAAGTTAGTTACATATATTGTATTAGGATATTGTAAAATGACTGAGAACATTAGTACATATTTATTGTGTTAATAGAAGATAATGTTTTATAGGAGTAAGCGCAAACTTTCTTTTTAGGTTTCCATTGCAAAAGCCTGAGCTTCTCAGTAAATGGTTATCTGCTGTTAAACGCGATAAATTTATACCATCAATTCACCACAGGCTTTGTTCAGTTCATTTCATAGAATCTTGTTTCTGGAAGACTAATGGTAATAAATTACTGAACCCTGACGCAGTTCCATCAGTTTTTAATTTTCCAGCCCATCTCACAAAGGTAATCATAAAATAAGTTTAAAAGGCCATAGCCTAGTTAGATTTTTGACCTTTAAAATAATATATATTTTTTTATGTTCATTTATTTGTAACTTATATTGAAGTACGGTACTGAAAGTTACTTATAACATAGATCCATGTCTATATTTTGCAAATCATAATTAAAATGCTCATAAGTTAATGTTTTTTATGTGTTGGAATCCGTATGTCCACTTTCAGAATTCTTACCACTTCTAAAATTTATTTCAGATTGAACAACCACCCCGTAGAGTATTAAATAGATCATTAGAATCAGACAAACATGAAACAAATGAAGAAAGTAACAGTGGTACTATTTTAATAATTACTGATCAGGTCGTAACAGAGCACAACTATGCTCTTAGCCCCAGAAAAAAATGTAAATTAATGGAAAAAGAGCTGGAAAGAAAGAATGAACAAATTGAAATTTTAAGATGTCTAAATTTCACATACAGAAAGAAAACTCGCAAACAAGAGGGTTCAATCAACAAATTGAAAGTAGCAGTAAAAGAATTGAAACAAAAAAATCTTGCCACAGAGCACACACTATCAGTCATGCAGGATAATTTTTCGGATGTGATATTAGATATCATTTCTAGAGCAGCTGGTGAACAGAAGGGTGAATATTCTGATATACTTAAGAAGTTTGCCATAACAATGCACTTTTATTCACCAGCTGCATATGAATATCTCTGGCAGAATCTAAATAATTCTTTACCACATACCTTACGCACATGGTACAATACAGTAAGAGGGGATCCTGGTTTTACTCAGGAAGCTTTCCTTGCATTAGAGGAACGTGCTAAGCTTTCTTCTCATCAAATATGGGTTGTTCTCATGTTTGATGAGATGTCAATTAAAAAGTGCATTGAATGGAATGGTAAGGAATTTGTTGGGTATGTTGATTTGGGAGATGGTGTATGTTTAACCGAAACAGAGGAAGCAAAGGAAGTTCTTGTACTAATGGTGGTAGCTCTGAACGCTTCCTGGAAAATGCCAATCGGTTACTACCTGATAAATGGATTATCAGCTGAGAAAAAGAAGAATATACTCGAAGAAGCCTTAAAAAGATTGCAAAACATAAATTTGAATGTTATTTCCATCACGTGTGATGGTTTAACTTCAAATATTTCTGTCGGAACTAAGTTAGGCTGCAGTTTTTTGGCAGAATCACTAGATCCATCTTTCGAAATAGGTGAACATAAAATTCAGGTCATGTTGGATGCTTGCCACATGATAAAATTAGTTAGAAATTTATTTGGTGAACTAAAAACTATTAAAAATCAAAATGGCAAAATAATAAGCTGGAAATTTATTGAACTATTACAGAATATTCAGGATATTGAAGGATTGACTTTGGCAAACAAAGTATCAATGCGTCACATTTATTATGTCCAACAGAAAATGAAGGTTAAGCTTGCTGTCCAAGTGCTTAGTGCCTCTGTTGGTAATGCCCTATTATTTCTTTGCAATGACCTAGGTCTTAATGAATTCCAGGGTTCAGAGGAAACAGCAGAGTTCTGTTTATTCTTTGATAAACTATTTGATTTTTTTTTTTAATTCAAAGAATAAATTCGCCAAGGGATACAAGTCTGTTCTGTGTAAAAGAAATAAAGTGAGTTCTTTTCAGTTTTTGGATTATGCTGAATCTTACTTGCTAGGGCTGAAAGATCAGTATGACATCCCTTTATATAAGACAGCAAGAAAAACTGCAATCGTAGGTTTTTTGTCATTGTGTCGAGGAGTTAGAAACATTTACAATGACTTGATTGAGACAGATCAGATGGGCTATTTAGCCACCTACAAGTTCAGTCAAGATCATTTAGAACTCTTCTTTAATAAAATCCGAAGCAGACTTGGGCACAACAACAACCCTACAGCTCTGCAGTTCAAAGCAGCATACAAACATTTATTAGTTGTAAATGAAGTAAAGAGTAAAAATACTGGGAACGTCACCGAGAGGATTAATGTCCAATTATTACCTTGGTGTGGAGCAAGCAAGGCACATGTTGAGCCCGTTACTGAAGATCCCCTGTGTTTCGGAAATATGAGACGCTATGACAACAGTAATAATCTACTGGTACCTGCAGAAGATCTCTATAGCACCTTTTTCCTCACTTCATTTGCACTGAGTGAATATTCAGAAAATGTAGTAACATACATAGCTGGTTATGTAGTAAAGCAAATTAGTAAAACGATAAATTGTGACACTTGTGAAGAAGCGCTTTATGAAAATGAAAACTACAGCAAGGGAATGTCATTTTTGTTGAAGAAAAATAATGGAGGCCTTCACATTCCATCTGAGGATGTGATAACAGTATGTCGCTGGTGTGAAAAGGCGGTTAGGTTATTGTTAAAAGAAAACAATGGTCTGCCTCCAAAAGGATCTTTGGCAATTCAAGTCAAAAAATTAGTTCTGGACCAGCTCAATTCTTCAATTCTTTTCCCCCAGTTACATGACCATGTTTTAGACAACGAATATCCCGAAAACCACATTTTAAGAATAATGCATCTGACAATAAATCTGTACGTGAAAATCAGATGTCATCACACTGCAAAATCGTACAGTATTGCCTTTGCACAAGAAGATAGTTAGACAACATCTCTCTAAATCAATTTTATTTATGAATCAATAGGTGAGTGCAAAATAAATCTGGTTAAGTATTTTCATACTATCTAGATATGGCCTAGTTACAATATTTTGATATTCTTGCACATATTCAATTTAATAATAACAGTTGATGCATTTCCTTGTTTATTGAAATATTTATTATTAGGCCTAAGCAAAATGCACACAGGGTGCAAGATTAAGTTAATGTCCTAACTCGATTAATTAAATATTTCAATAACTCCATCGGTACAGATTTGATGAATTGTGTAAATATGAATAGGCCTAATCACGAAGACAAGAATTTTTAATTGACAATTTTAGCATAACAGCTTAATATATGTTGTTCACAAAGATGACGATTACTGAATGACAGTTCCAGTTTCTTCAATTATTTGCTGTTGTAGACTACTACAGGAATGCAGGTGATTACGTTTCACTGTTTATATTTGTTTTTATCCTTGTTACTCTTTTAGCTTATATTTGGTTGTTTTTTATAGTGTAGTAATAAATCTTAGTGTCTTTTGCGGTTGCGTTCTATCAGCATTACTTTTCGTCCTCTATTTTCACGACCCCAAGATGCACACAATGTGCAAGATTAAGTTAATGTTCTCACTCGGTTATTGAAATATATTTCAGGAAGCCCATCCTAGGGATATGATGAATTATGTAAATAGAAATACGCCCAATTCATAAAGACGACGAAGATTATTGACTGACAGTTGCAGGATTAATATCTTTGATTATTTGATGTTATACCACAAGAATGCAGGTAATTACGTTTTGCTATTCATATTTGTCTTTATCCTTGTTACTCTTAGGCTCATGTTTGGTTGTTTTTATGTTGTATAGTAATAAATCTTAGTTTGTTTTACGATTGCGTTCTATCAGCATTGCTTTCCGTCCGCTATCGTCACGGTCCCAAGATGGCGGCGAGCGATCGCTTCAATTTGGGACCAGTCCTATCTTCTGCGCAGCCGGCAGTGTGGGGACTTGGTGCACCGCATCTGTAACTTGATCATTGTCAAGAATTAACCATGTTTCCGTGATTGCTGATAAACGGGCTAGATGATCGAAAATGGTGCACACGGCCATAGGTTTTTCCACTTCAGTTTAACTGATTTATGCAAACGAAATTTTGACAGCTTCACGATTCCACCCTTACTTATCGCCGCGCCCACTTTGCTTTGAGCGCTTATGCTAATGGCGGACGGTCTTTCATTTTTCTTCAAACATGGCGGCGCAATGGCCACTCTATAATCTCTTTCTAACTCGTTGATTGTAGCAAACATGGGAGCAGAGCCGTCTTCAGTTACAAGCAGGAGCATGGGTAAGTTTGGCAATGCTGAGTGGAGGCGGGTGGAGGCGAAATAAAGGCATGTCATTTGACGTTTTAGTGTTTTGATTTCGTTGTCACATGTACATTTTCGATATTAATTGATACAAAACTAAGTGTATATGATCAAGATTCAGTGTATTGATGTACGTAATTTATTACAGAATCCAAAATGGTATTTTATTTGAGTTTCAGAATACGCGTAAGTACTTACATACAGCCACTTCTAACTTTAAAAAATTAAAAACATACGTGTTTTTTATTGATGGTACAAGGGAAAATAAATAAATACATAAATAAATGTTACTTGTACCAAAAATAAATAAAATAACGACGTACTTTCGCAGTACCCTATTCCAATCAATTAACCATTATGTGGGTAGTAGATTGACAATGTTTTGCCGCTTTATGTTGTTTCACCTCTAACGTGAAAGGTCTAGGATATCATATACATTTTAATTTCATGTGATTATCTGTCGTGCTTTTCTATAAATATTTCAGATGCCCAGGAAGCCAGTTTTAGTTTGAACCTCTCCAGTCATCATAACAATACTGCCATCCTAAATTATTTGTTACAAATTTTCTAAAATATAATTTTAAATAGGCCAAGGTCAAGTATAAAGATCTATGAAAAAATGAAGAAACATACCTTCAACATAATACGTGACAAAACACATTATTATCTATTAAGTATGTGCCAATTAGCGTGAACTCAGTGAACTTTAAATCCTGTAAACACGAGATGAAAAGAAACATGTTTATAACAAATTTATTACAAAATAAATATTAATAAATAAACCTTGAAAACCAACAAACTGAGTGTATGCATCTACATATTATATAGACAGTTCTGACGTATAGCAGGCATTCCGAATCTTCAACAAAACTGCAACATTTATGAGATCACAAAACAGTTGTGTACAATGAACTTGAAAATCAATGGCGTAACTTTATTGATATAGCAGGCGAAACTCAACAATTTGGCTAGAATTCTGATACACCACAAATCACAAGTAAGACTATAAATATGTAGTTTATACAATATTTAATATTTAGAAGAATTGTTCACTCATTTTGTCATTAATAATAACCGTAAAAATTGTCAAAAGACTACAGCCATATTTTAATTTATTTTCTTCTTTTTATCGCCGACACGCACTTAGTTTATAATAAATCAACAATTAACGTCTGGTATGACCGCGAACATAATTCCATCGACATACATTTATATTGTAACATTAATTTACATTAAAAATCGGCATTGGCACAAACACGTTTTCTGGATAGTAGGCCTCCAGTTGACAGTTAATTACAGTGTTGCCGACGTATGGCTCCGGCTTGTAACTGAAGAAGGCTCTATGGGAGCCATCGGCGTACCCATCAGAGAACCAAGTTAGCTGGCTAGTAAAGGAAACACGCAACGAAATAAGCACCTTGGAACCCATCAGCTGACAGTGTGGTAGTCCATATTGGCAACATATTGTACTCGCCAAACTTAGACGACTCTAGCTCAGAGGAAAGTAGTCAAAGAAGTCATATCAACATGCTCTCGATGTTTATATTATGCAGTTGGCCGCGTCCGATAACAGAATTGCTTTATAACAGCCAAACATACACGGCCTCAACCCGAGTAGAGAGTTCAGCTTATCTTGCAGCAAGACACAACTACTAACTTCTCTGTTAAAAAACATTTACTTGCCTCAGCCCAGCGGCTGAGCTAATTCAGAGTCATAATGTGACAACGCTGCATAACTAAAAGCACGCACCGAATGATTTTGTTATGTTTTGGGTAAGGCACGATTCAGAAGAGTGGCATGAGTGAGGTCGTCTAAGGGTACGTACACGTTGGAGCGACGATAAACGATAAAAGAAGCAGCGATGCTATATCAGAGAGAATTGAAGCATGTATTTTCATTGAGGTATGCATATTGGAGTAACGATAAAAGCGAAGATACACGATAAAAGCGACGAAAATAAAAAGTTCCATTTTCTTCGCTCTTGTCGTTCATATGATCTCTGATTAAGATAATATTAATCTGTATAATTACCGGTGGTTATCAATATCGGAATATTAATCGATTTATTATTATTTCGGCGTATTAAATTAATTATTGTACATATTGGCAAATTGATCAGTTGTGTATTTATTCGTCATATGTTATGTGATCACAAGAACCAATCACAACACAACGAATTTATACCACAGTCTACTATATACAGTCACGAAGCTTGAGTTTTGAGGGTGCCAGAAACAATAGACTGTGACGGTACTGTTTTGCATTGCCTGTAATGAGGCGATATTAGCGATCCTAGTGGTGAGCAACTACCTAATGTTTGCATATTTATTACGTATTCAACTTCACGACTGTATATGCTAGACTGTGTTTATACTATGTTTGGGATGAGAAACGGGTTTAATTTTGTACGTATTTAAGTTATATTAACCTTGAACTTAGCAGCAGATATTTCCTATATATCTTATTTCATTAAGTGGATGCATAGAATATCTTCTACTGATAAATCAAAATGTTCTCTTATCGCGTCCTCGTTGCTCCGATATGAACACTTCATTCTTTGATAATACCAAAGCGTCGCTAGCTCATTTCTTTTATCGTTTATCGTTGCTCCAACGTGTACGTACCCTAAGCTTGGTGAGAACTGTAGGGCTGTAGTTTCAAACTCGGCCGCTTAATTTGTCATGTTTCATCTTAAAAGAAAACAGGTATAGTAACGTTTTCTGTCCCAACTCTGCATAAGTCTCGTATAAAAACTGTACATGGTTTATTAGTAAGACAAGTATAAGGCATTTAAACGTTTGTATAAGCGTTTTTATTGGATAAGAGGTATTTATTTATTTTTGTGTGTTACTTTCGATTCTCAGCCCTGAGTAATCAGATGGCATACGGTATTCTGATGACGTCATTGATTCTCTAGCGCTGTCGTAGCTGTTGCATCAGCTTGCAGCGTGACGCCATTGGTCTGATGATATTCGGATTACGCTGTAATAATCGTTGTATATAAGGAAAATAACTACTGTATTTATCTGTTATACAACCACGTGATCTCAACTGTATCAGTTAACGTATTTTGACGCGTTTGTTCGTAAATTTACTAAGAATTTGACGAAATGAAATCTACCGGCACTATGAAGAGAACAAGAGCTCCAAATTGGGATAGTATCGAGAAAGTAAGTGTCTGTTTTTGTTTAAGACAGACGAGAGCTGTATGCTTTTCAGTGACTGGGAATCATTTAAGGTTCAGGAAAGTTATGTTAGGTTAAGACATAGTTAATAGTATTGTTGTTGCTTAGTTAATTGCCCGAAGACAGATTAGAACCTCATAATTAACACCAATAAGGCGTCCCGTATGATGCAGCTAAGCCAGGATATAATGGAGTACAGTGGCCAGTTCCTCTCCCCCTTTTTTCCATTGCATACAAAGGTTGAATATGTATGCGCCACTAGAAAACATTTCTGAAATATCTTGAAATTTTAACGGTATAACGATTTAATAATGCTAGTGTCACAATGCACTACAATATAAATAATAACCCATATAATAAGATTAATACTACTAATGAAATATGTTTTTAGTCAGTGATTTATACAATGGAAGGGGGGAAAGAAACTGGGCACTACTGTAGGCCTATTATCTCCTGAGTTGCATGGTGAATTATGCCTTATTGGATTGAAGGTTGAATATACATGCGCCGCTGCCGCTGTAAGCGAATTTTTCACACTTTTATCACTGCGACAACACAGTTCACATTTTATTGCACTATAGGCCTATATGGAATGTTCACTGCATTAACACAGTGACTATTGCACAAAAACACACTGAAGAATAAAATGTAAAAATTATGAGCAGTGGCTTCTGCGAGTCGCCATATTGGCCTCTTCTCAGCATGACGCGGTGCTTCCACTTCTTCCACTAGGTGGCTCCCGACTCGGCGTCTAGCAGGGACGGCAACATCTCTAAACAAAATGATACTAAACGAGGGACGTATGTTAGAGATTAGTGACAGGTTAGGTTAGTCTAGGTGTACAGTATTATTCACCCATAATTCTTCCTACACACATCGCTCTTCACAGTTGGTGACACTGAAATCCCTTATATTAGGTCACATTAAAGCAATATGCCAGTCTTCCTTCATGCACGACAAATTTTGATATATATGGTGTAAGGGTTATAAGTGCCATCCTTTTCACAGTCGTCAGGGACAGTCTACAGGATCAAAAAATGTCCATACAACATAGGGTCAAAACTTGATAATTTCCCCAGAAAAAAAAATATATTTATTTTGTTATTTTATTTGCGTTATATTGCTTATATCGTTAGTAAAATTACGAAAACAATGACATTAGTAGATACATCTAGCAAATAGTTAATATTAGTTTAAATAAATATTTGTGATATTAAATAAAAATGCATGCTTAAATTTGTTAATATTCTGGCATGAGAGACGTGGCAACGTTCAGCAAGCAGTACTCTGCACAGGCAAAAGTCCAAGTCAGCTGAGTTCAAGCTCCCTGTCCATAGCTCTTCTGCCGAGTGGATGACAGTTCAGTACAGGGTATTCGATAAACAACTTACAATGTCATTCACAGTTTAGGAATATCATTATGTTATTAATTTATGGAGAAAGTCGTCGTAATTCAAGTGGGCCAAGAAAGATGTACAATCAACGTTTTTCTCAAAGAAAGTTACCTAATCAGCGAACTTTTGTAGCAGTTTCTCAACGATTATTAGAAATTAGAAGTCTCTTATCCCATTTCCACAATCACACAACCAGAAATTTGTTTAAAAATGATACTACTTTACAGAAGTGGGAGAGATTAAAATGTTGGATTAGAAAAAAAGTTCGTGTGATTTTGTGCAGAAAACCATTATTGTTTATTCTTTAGACGTACAATTAAAAAATGGTGCAATATTGTTATATAAAGTGTAAATTTACCGTGATGTTCTATTAATGAGATTGAAAGTTTGTATTTGCTGCTCATTTTATGTAAACAACAGTATTGTCATGGTCGCTCCTGCATTAGAATGGAGCATCTGTTTTGTACTTGAGCTATACTGTATAGGTACTTCTAAACCCCCTCCTCCCCACTTGAGCTGTACTGTGTACTTCTAAACCTCCTCCTTCCGGCTTGAGCTGTACTGTATACTTATAAACCCCCTCCTCTCCGCTTGAGCTGTACTGTGTACTTCTAAACCTCCTCCTTCCGGCTTTAGCTGTACTGTATACTTATAAACCCCCTCCTCTCCGCTTGAGCTGTACTGTGTACTTCTAAACCTCCTCCTTCCGGCTTGAGCTGTACTGTATACTTATAAACCCCCTCCTCTCCGCTTGAGCTGTACTGTGTATTTCTAAACTCCAAGCAATGTTGCGAAACATCTATTATTGTAAACTTTAATAACTAGTTAAATATTGCAATTAGAAAAAAATTGTAAGGACATTTTTTCTTCCTTATGACATGAATATAATCAGTTAAAATAATGGCACTTATACCCCTTACACCCTGTATAAGTAAAGTTTGGCAGGTTGGGTTGGTAGGCTACACAACTTTCCTGGTAATCACCTCTACTTGATACTTTAAACTCTAGCGATTTTCCAGGTATTTGGGAGTGTTTTCTGGTGACGCATACAACCTTTACTTTTTTTTATTCACTACCTTCTGTGAGAGTTATGTAGTGATAAACACACGTAGTTTTAGCCCATCCCTCATTTGTTACCAATATAACACTCAAGAGGTCCAGGATGCAATACTAGGGAAAAGGACCATTTCCCAGCAATTTGTCCTGGACCTTTCGCATATTATGTTGGTAATTGGTACAGGAGGAAGGAAGATTTCCCAGAAGAACTACATTAAGGCCTGATTCAGATAGAAATAGTTTACATTAGTCAAATGATTGAAGCCTATAAATTGACGCCATAATTGTGATCACACAAAGTCTCTAAACTTGAAACGATGTTCCATTTGTAAAGACATGCACTGAATGTTTTATGTTGGAGGTACACTGTTTTAAGGTTCTTTTTACCTTTTTGCAGACCACTTCTACATTAATGGGCCAGTCTGCGTTATTGCCCCACATGGGACTGATGTCTGATTTAAGTTTCTTTATGGGTTAGATGTTAGTTGGGAGGCCGGAGGGAATAAGACCTTTGGGGAGGTCAAGATGTAGGTGGGAGGATAATATTAAAATAGAATTGAGTGAGGTGAAATATGATAGTAGAGACTGGATTAATCTTTCCCAGGATAGGGACCGATGGCGGGCTTATGTGAGAGCGGCAATAAACCTCCGGGTTCCTTAAAAGCTATAAGTAAGTATGGGTTAGATGTGTTAAATGAGAGAATAGCTAAGTGACATTAAACCGAGGTATATTATAAGGTTAGTGGGTAGTTGAGGGGATTATTTAAGTGATATGAGGCCGAGAAATGTGAAATTATTTAAGTATGGTATGTTTTCCCTCCCATGTGTAGTGTAAGGGGATACTGGGTGCTGATGTTTCACCCATTAATGTTTTGGAAACCTTGTTCCTTAAGTTCAGTAACAAGTTTTTTAAATAATATCATCTTGATTTTTATTGAAGTATCTCTTGTGCCATATATTCGGTTCCACAGAAGTTCGTATTTCTCATACCTTATTACATGATTTCTTTATTTATTTATTGTTGATCTTATAGGAAAGTACACAGACTCTATGTCTATCAAAACATCTTCTTCACATAAATATAAATCACAACTCACTAACAATAGAAATGAAAACATAAAAGAGAGATGCGGCCTATTGACAAAAAAAAAATCAGAAATTTAATAAATCAATAAATTGTAGGTCCAAAACAAGGAAAACATTGTATTTAGGTTAATTCAGGAAAAAATAAAACATTGTGCCATGATATAAATTACATAATTATTTATAAATTTGGTTTCTGAATAATTGTACCGGAAAATAAATCAGTTTCCTCACTCAGTGAATTGAAGATACTTAACATTTTCGTTTGTAATTCTTCAGAAAAACTACACCAAAGAAGGCATAATTTTCTTTGCTTTACTGGGTTTTGTAAGATGTATACAGTGACAAACACGGGTTTTAGTTTGCAGTCATAAATACTTTCAACATAAAAATCGTTTGATATTTAACTAAGATATATTCTACTGTACTGTTGTAGCCAGAGCCGATAGGACCGATTTATCCGAATTGGGCCCCACACCTAAGCAGAATTACTTTTATTTTCAGGACATGTCTATGGATACTATACAAAAATGCGCAGCAAATCTGGAAGTGTCAATAACAGATGTGAGAGTAGAAGAGAAACAAGAACAAGTGAATACCATAAAGTTGCTAATATAAATGGCTACATGCTTGTGGAGTGAGGCACTGAAGTCAATTCTTCCAACAGAGATTAAAATCCGCATGAAAATGCTCGAGTTTCTCGCTTCCAATAGGTCTACTGGTACTGCATTTCCAATTTATTTTTTTTCCTTGCCCTTCGTATCTTCCTGACAGTCCTAGTGACTGTCGTGTCAGAAAAAAATTTTCCAAGCTTAAACCTATCAAAACTTATTTGACATCAAAGAAAAGAACCACAATCCAATAAAGATACCATTTTGATATATAGTATTATTGAACAAAATTATAAATAAAGAAAAATTATAAATAGGCAATATTAAATACTAATAATAAAGTTAGTGAAAGATCTTAGTGCAATAAAGTGAAAATGTTGGCGAGAAGTTCTTTTGTTTAATATACATTGTTATTCTTAAATATTAGAAATATTAATGATATATATGAGTAGCTTAATATCAAAGACGGACATCTGACCTCAATCGAAATTTAGATAGCTATGGTTTTTTATACAATTTTTCATGCTCTTTCCAGTTATAGTGAAACCATATGCAAACCCTAACACTATATTTATAAAATAAATTGTGTTAAATATTACAAAGAACACTGTGAATTAAAAAATTGCCTCTAGATCAAAACTATGGAGACGACAGATGTCCGTCTTTGATATTAAGCTACTCATATATTCTTAAATAGAGAAATAGGTAATCTATATTTATAAATTAAAAAAAAAAATAAAACTGTGATTTCTGACTACAGACTAGTAAGTGGACGTGTATCTCCTCAGAACTGAGGTTTATACAGCCATCACCAAAGAGATGATTATGAACTTGCAACACATACTAAATTGTACAGCTATCAACATTTCAGGTACCATAATAAAAGTATTAATAAAATCGCAGATTTTTACTGGCATATTAGAAAAGTACCATAATGAAGAAAATCCAATGTTATGATATGAGCATTTGTTTAATTATTTGACATCATTAATGTAACAAGAATGTTTGAACAGTTTGATAATTTTATTCTGTCCATTGAATATGAAAATTGCCTGGAGTTTATTAAACTTAGACAGAATCCTTAAAGTCTTTGCAGAGAAAAAAAGCGAGAAAGATAACTTTTCCACATTATAGGCAGTATCAGTAATAATAATGTCTCTTTATTTTCTATTCATATTACTTAAATGATATTTAGAATTAATATAACCATAATAATACTGCTCTTACATTTTGATGAAACAGAAGTGTAATATTTTCACTCAGTCATTTCGGAGTGAGTAAAATTGATGATTTTCTGCCTATTTAGACTGTCTAAAGATAATCAACATAGTTATTATATTGTTTGGTTACTTGTATGTTTAATTTCCATTAAGTCACATTCACTTTCTAAATGCATATTGATCGATTTTCATTGAATAAGTATAAGTCCTGCACCATAGCTTCGTGATCTAAGGCATCATGCCTGGACTGACGTTATGGAATGAGCATTGGTTCGAGTCCTTTTGAAATTTTGGTCAATGTATGGGACCAGTGCTACCCATCAACGTGATAGATATGGGGAGCTACGATAGGTAGCAAAATTCAACTGGTTAGGGAAATCAACTATAATGGCCGGAGGAATCTGTGAATTTGCGGAACTATGATAGGTAACGAAATCCAACTGGTTGAGGAAGCCAGCTATAGAGGCTGGGGGGATTATCGTGGTAACCACACGATACCTTCATACTGGTTGGATGATCGTTCATCTATTCTGAGGCATGTGAACATGAGGCCAGTAGCAGGCTGCTCAGCCTTGGTCCTTCATGAGATGTTGCACCAAGGGTCAAATTGTTTAATTGTATTAGAGATATAAGAGTATAATAAATAAATAGAGCCCGGATGTTTGGCAAAATGCTTTTTTTGCTGAGTGGAAGTAAATCATTATTTGCATAGATATAAATGTGATTTGGGGTAAATCAAAGTGATAGGGCCAATTTTTATTTTCCCTTTTTAAGGTGTTTCTTACTAATTCAATAATAAATGCCTTTTTTAAAGCAATATTTCTTGTTTATTTCCAATTTTCTAATTAATTGTAATGTAATGTGTATGAAATTTAAATATATGAAACAGTGACTCACTTTACTAACAATTGTAAGTAAAAGTAATTTATTTCGGTGCTTTAATACTGTTGGTGTAATATGAATAATGATTGACAATCCACAGTTACAAATATAATGTCGTGTCTTTACGATACCAACAATTAGCTTATAATTTTAAATATTATGATAAGCCATGGTGGATAAGCCCGTTCTCATAGAAGTTGTCACGTAGCATTTTCAATTCTTTGCTTTCATATTTTTCAAATCTTACTGTTACAATTTTATGCTACACGTGTTTATTATTGTAGGAAAAAGAAAATTGAGTGAGGAACAGTCAGTTATTGTTGGATGACAGAAGGTATAAGATTGGTTAGCTAGAATGCCTAAATTCAATAAATCATTGAAAAGTAAACTTTATGCTTACGTTAGTGAATTTGGTACCCATGTGTTTTCACCCGATGGAACAGTTTTGTTATGTAAGGTTTGTGAAAAGACAGTTAATCGCGAAAAAAGAATTTTATTAGTCAACATATGTTAACTACTAAGGATATATCTGCTCTTGCCTGAAAGAGTGGTGAAAAGAAAATGACACTACTTTCTACAGCATTCGCAAACTTCTAGCAATTACAATTTTCGTTAGATTTGTGCAAAACATTCATTGATGCTGGCATTCCTTTTTGGAAATTAGAAAATCAGTCCTTGAAAAAATTTTTACAAAATATACAGGAGAATCTGTTCCAAGGGAATCAACACTGAGGAAAAACTACTTGCCTGTATGCTATGAAAATACAATTCAACACATTCGCAATGAAATAA
This sequence comes from Periplaneta americana, assembly GCF_040183065.1. Classification (NCBI taxonomy): domain Eukaryota; kingdom Metazoa; phylum Arthropoda; class Insecta; order Blattodea; family Blattidae; genus Periplaneta; species Periplaneta americana. The sequence goes on along the minus strand of NC_091118.1, from coordinate 116,591,982 downwards.
ATGACACAAAAATCTGATCTCCATTGATGAAACCATGGATTGCAGGAAAAAACATATTGCCAACATAATTATTGGAGTGATGGAACCTGTGGAGGATACAATACTTAAAGCATTCTTGTTGTCGTCAGAGGAATTGGAAAAATCGAACAGTACAACCATTGCTCAATTGTTCATAAATTCTTTGAACTTACTTTGGTGTGGTAGTGTAAAACACAATGATGTCATCCTGTTTTTATCTGATGCAGCCCCATACATGAAAAGATTGGTGATACTTTGAAGGCTCTATTCCCTCAAATGATTCATCTATCATGTTTGGTGCATGGTTTTCACGGAATAGCAGAAGAGATACGCAGTTTATTTCCTAATGTAGATAAATTAATATCCAACATAAAGAAAATTTTCCTCAAAGCGCCACCTCGAATCCAACTCTTGCCCCTGGACTCACTTTGTCTCTAGAGCCCATTGTAACAAGATGGGGGACATGGATTTCTGCTGCCTTGTACTACACCGACAACTTCGAAAATTTAAGTGAGGTTGTTGCTGCACTCTCTGAAGATGAAGCTGCATCCATTCATGAAGTGAAAAAATTGCTAAATAATGTCAGTGTTCGCAATAGCTTGTCATTCATAGCAGTTCATTACGCTAACTTGCCTGATACTATCACAAAACTTGAAAAAAGGGGAGAATCGCTTGTAGCATCAATGAAGATAGTGGAAGAAACTGTGCGTCAACTTGAAGCCATACCAGGTGAAGTGGGAAGTGCTATTAGTGAGAAGTGTAAACGTGTAATGTCTGCTAATACTGGCTTGATAAAAATGAAACAGATTTGTGAAATAATGAAAGGTGATTGTACAATTGAGGCAAACATAAGTCCATCTACATTACCGTAACTTCTTTCAGATATGCACCAATTACATCAGCAGAAGTAGAACGATTTTTTTTTATAATGAAAACTGTTTTGTCAGATAGAAGGAAAAGTTTGACACAAGAATATCTATAACAGTACATGTGAAATGATATAATTTAAATTTATTGCTCAAATATATTATGCCTTGTTTACAACAATACCTTGTGGTAATGTGCAACCAGTAAAAATGTGAGTTATATTGATATAATTTAAATTTATTGCTAAAATATATTATGCCTTTTAAAAATGTATAATGCCTTTTTCAAAATTTATTGTGGTTTTTTTTTTCACGTTTTTATTGCATTTTTTGCCTGCCTATTTTAACTGTTATAAATGCCTAAACATCCGGGCACTAATAATAAACTATATTTACCGGTATAAATTCTAGACAATTATCTGTGAACATGGGACCCTGAATAATGTTTCCAGTCAGGCACCGCAACTCCTAAAGCTGGCCTGGTTGTAGCCCCCTCTCCCTTGTTACTAATTACCGGTACCAACATAACACGCGAGAGATCTAGGACGAATTACTAGGAAAATTAGAGTATACAGTTAAGTATTGAACAATTTTTACGTTGAAAGTATTTGTGGCTGCAAACTAAAACCACGTGTTTGTCACTATATATATATATATCACAGACAGGGCCGTCGAGAAGGGAGGGGGGGGGCAAAGGGGGCGAGTGCATATGGGCCTGTCATATTGAGTCTGACTACTTTTTATTATCGTGAATTATTCATAGATACATACGGGTACTATAAAATTTTGTGAGAATCTTTGTTACATAAATTTGACATATTAGCTCAACAATAAATGGAATTAATACAGATTACCACTTCATATGTAAATATTTGACTTTTATATAATAGAATATCGGTTTCCTGCATTAACATTCACCGACATGACTATTGAGGGCCCCGGCATTTGCGTGAACTATGTTCCCGTCACTTGTACTGAACACGTTCAATTATTTATTGGCTTGTCTTTCTTAATTACCAAACCCCCCGATGGCCTACCACAATATGCTAGTGGACTCTCTCAAACCGAAGTCACAGGATCACGATTCCTTTTGAGTACATTGTATGTTTCGTGTCGAAACGTTCGTCTTTTCGTTGTCGTTTGTCTAGTAAATTCTATTCATTAGTGTTACTGGTTATAATTTAACTGCACAATGGACAAGTACAGGCATAAGTCGGGAGCTGAGAAGCACAAGGAGAGACAGAAAAAATTGGAAGATATTAATATGGGTGCTAGACTGCGTGAAAAATATTATGAAGATATTAATAAAGTGATCAGTGATGAGCCGAAATATTTAAAATCAATTCATGCCTCTAGTTTAGGACCAACCCCACTGAAACCTATGAATCTCCTAAATAGTCTGAGGGAATTAAAACTTGATACCTTATTTCCAAATATTTGTATAACCATTAGAATATTCTATACAATTCCTGTGACAGTTGCTGATGCTGAAAGATTCTTCAGCAAAATGAAGGAAATAAAAAATGTATTCAGATAAACAGTGTGTCAAGAATGATTGAGTAACCTTGGCTCCTTAGAGTGATCTTGCTAGGTCTTTAAATTTTGATGACATAAGTGATGATTTTGCATCAATGAAGTCAAGGAGAGTTGTTTGTTGATGTTGGACTGCAAGTTAGAAAATACAGGTGTTTAAGAATAATGTTTTATGAGTATAATATATTGTGCTAATGTGAAGTTTTGCTAAAAGTTTTCAACGTAATAAAAGTGTATATTTTTAAGTTCGTATCTGTGTATGGGGTTATCTTTTATTTATTTTTCAAATAATTATTATGGTTAGAATAACTGGTAACTTGTAATTGTTACTTTTTTCAACAGGGTCCGAGTACAGTATTGCATAGGGGCCCATAAATTCTGTCGCCGGCCCTGATCACAGAAGTCAACGACACAAAAGGAAATTGTGCATTCTTTGGTGTAGTTTTTCTAGAAAATTACCTGTATTTTAATTAATTATGAGTTCATATGAAATATATTTTACAATCTTGGGATATTAAACAGCAAATTTCCTCTACGTATATAAAATGAAATCAGTTTGAGTATTTTAGCGAAATCAATATTATTTGTTAATAGTTTTCTTAGAAATAATATCCAATACATAAATTATTCTTCTGTCATTGAGCGCATTCAAAACTGATCTCAATAATTTAGTTGGGAACTGGAATAGAACAAGGTATTTTGAATGTTTTATAATACAGGAACCTAAGGAATTTATTCTGAATCAACTCAGTTGAATGAACGTTGTTTTTGCAAGAGGATTTACATGCTTCTAACTAGGTGATTATAAAGTAGGTCTATCCTAAAAATAGGTGGTTGGTGAATAATTTCGAATTACAAGTCATAAAGTTTGATCTGTCATCTGTTTTACCAAGAATGAACAATTTTATATGTTGAAAAGTCGTGTTATTATAACACATGATGTTTATATTTTCCTTAGGTGAAACTTTGGTATCCCCCCTCCCCCCACACTACACATGGGAGAGAAAACATACTTAAGGTATACATACAGAGTCTTTCATAAGTAATGAATCTATCGAAAAATCAACTATTTTGGATAATTTTTTGAAATGATGTTCATCCCCACGAGAAACAACCCTTCCCGGTACTATGCAGTCGATTTGGAAACAAACGCTCCCTCCCCCCGCCGCCAGAGAAATGTAATGTGCATTTGATGCCAACTTAAAATGGCCTTCTTTACGCCAAGGACTTAATATAACTTGGAGCATGACCTTCTTTACACCAAGGATAATGGCAGACGGCCATGCCTATACACATTGTTGTGATAGACTGAAATGATAAAATGCCACGCAGCCGCTTAACATTATTGCAGAAGAGAAAAATTTCTGTCTGGTTTGAACTTGGAAACATTGTCGCTCAAATTAAGCGTTTATTCCTTAGATGAAGTGTTCCAGGCAGGTGGATCGGTCACAAAGGCCCAATTTGTTGGCCTCCGCGATCACCTGATTTGACTTCCCAGGACTTCTTTTTCTGGAGATTCATCAATGATTGTGTCTATGCGACTAAGCCATGCACCATTTCTGAATTAGTGGAATGAATTGAACTCACGATACAAATGGTTACGTCTGACATGCTTACCAGAGTCCATGAAGAGTTGATATGTCTCTTAACATTTGTGCATTCCGCAGAACAGAAGACATTTTGAAAATTGTACACCATAATTTGTCAACAATTGAAATTGTTTTTACATTTATGTGTTTTAATAAAGATTTAAAACACTAACCATTCTTTTGTTTAATAGTTCTGGCGGCGAGGGGAGGGGTGTTTGTTTCCAAATCGACTGTATGGCAATGGGAAGTGTTCTTTCTCTTGAGGATGAACATCATTTCAAAAAAATTATCCAAAGTAGTTTGTTTTTCAATAGACATGTTACTTATTAAAGACCCTGTATGAATTTTTAATTTAAACATCAGACCAATAACACTGGCCGACTACAAAGATCCTGAATTCTGAAAACATAAATTTGAGTGTTTGAAGAACAGGAAGTGGTGTCTAAATTTTGAAAAAAAGTGATAACAAACTTCTAATTAAAACAACATTTTGAATCATGCCCATAAAAAAGTTTATCAGATACACTACATATTAATATAAAAATTAGACATATATATATATATATATATATATATATATATATACATAAAACAATTAAAATGTAGCCTATATTAAATTTAATGACATTTTGGGTCAAATTTTCAATTTTCCTTTTTTAGCCTCATAAAATACTGTTAACTTAATAGTTTTCAAAATGTGTCATTTATGTTGTTAGGACGTTGGGATCTATTTTTAAAACCCATTTAAAGGGACTGCTGCGCGTGCGCATGGAATTGTGACAGCTGGGGCGTGGCTGAGTGCAGTGAACTCTCTCCAAGCGTGATGTGATTCAGAGTCTGTATTTTCGTTAGTTCTGAGATTCAAAATAGGCGGTTTTATACTTCCAAATAGTTCTAGTATATGTCCATAGGTGGCAGATGCCTCCATTTTACATTTTCCATAGCTATACATGGTGGAAGAATACTGGTGTGGCGGATCGTTGACACAAATGCGTCGGGTCTGCGCATGTGACGTCACACTGGGAGGTCAGAGCTGGGAATCAAGCACAGCAATCGCTTTAAACTTAGTTATGGTGACAAAGATTGCGCGAATTTTTTTAATCTATGTGAAAGAAATATGCAATAGAATGCCGGGCTGTGTTATGTATGGCTACAACAGCCACTCGAAGAAAACGAAATGAACCAACATAAGATACTACTGATTTCCGAAGGACAAAGACGTAGCGACTAGCGAGCTCGTGGATCACTGTCGAAGGGCGGAAAAGTTCAATTTATAAGAAGCTAAATTACGATTTTTAAAACAAGAATGTTTGTTCTAACATTACAATTACTTCATAAAAGTAAAAATACTTGTTAAAGTCTTTCTCATGACAGTAGAAACATTTGAATGTACGCATTTACAAATATATCAAATATTAATGATGTGGAAATAATAATAATAATAATAATTAGGCCTATTATTAAGTTATTATTATTACCATTACAATTATTATTAATATTATTATTACTACTACCATTGCCATTATTATTATTATTATTATTATTATTATTATTATTATTATTATTATTATTATTATTATAGAAATGCATATAGAGTGTTAGTTGGGAGGCCGGAGGGAAAAAGACCTTTGGAGAGGCCGAGACTTAAATGGGAGGATATCAAAATGGATTTGATAGTACACACTGGATTAATATTGCTCAGGGTAGGGACCAATGGCGGGCTTACATGAGGGCGGCAATGTACCTCCGAGTTCCTTAAAAGTTGTATTATTATTATTATTATTATTATTATTATTATTATCATTATCATCATCATTATTATTATTTACATTAATATCACTATTTTTATTGACACTTATTATTTTTCTATTTTTATTTATTATTTCTGGGTCCATAAGTTTTTCAAAATTTATGTTGGTTATGCAATAACCAGAGAAAATGACTTTTCGAATGCAACCATTAAGGATGATTTCCTATGTTTTCTTATCATTTATCTTAATGTTTCTTTTTTCTTTCAAATTTCACATAATTATTTATAATGATTGTTCTTTGTGAATTGATTAGTAGGCCGATCTATTGAACCCTTATTTAGGGCGGCTTTTCTTAATACAAATTTATTATTATTATTATTATTATTATTATTAATTTATATTGTAATATGTCTCACTGGCTAACTATCTTTTGAAAATTAGTTTCATTTCATTTATTTAGAGACACTCTATTCAACCAATACGGTCCGAAATTTTAACATTTGTGTTCATTCATATTCTGAAACCAAAATCACTGTCAATATACAAAATATTACTGCCAATAATACGAATAATCATATAAGTAAAACTTTATTGTCATGCAAAAATTTATAACAATAATGTAATGTTTCTAACAAGTAAAAATAATTATTTGCGTGTGCACTGCTGATGTCCGCACTACATCCAAGTGTACGCCATAATGAACCATTTTTCGAAAATTAAACACACGCAAACACTGAAAAGTAATTGAACTCTCTATATCAGGGGTTCTTGCTCAGGATAGGGACCAATGGAGGGCTTATGTGAAGGTAGCAATGAACCTCCGTGTTCCTTAAAAGCCATGGAGTGTGTCGCGAAATTTTGGAATTGAAAAATAAATTTTATGTCATCCAAAAAGTCTCTTTACAACGCTTTTTTTTTATTTACAACGAAGTCTCTGATATGGTACATTTTATTTGAGACAGACTTTACCAATGAAACGTGAACACCAGCAACATTGCTCAGTTTAATTTTTCTGCCTGGCGATAATTCGAATGGAAGTGAACGTGTTAGTAATTCGTTTACTCTTCCCACTAATAAAAACAAGAGTTTATAATCGTCAGAATATATTGGTCACTTTTAGTATATACGGTATGTGTGAGCGGGTGATAGTGCGACTATTTTATCAAAAGCGTTTTATTTAGATTTTATCATTTATTTTTTTTATTTTATTAGATTTTTAATGCGAAAAAGACAATCTGAATCAAGTTCTGGGTTAGATGACAGCAGTGCTAATTCAAATAATGTGAGCGAAATTTCCCTCCAGGGTTTATAAAAACATACTGCGTTTCGTAAATAGAGTGATTAATACTTGCAATATGGTTTTACGTACCGTGAAGATGAATATAAACAAAATCCCAAGTGCCTTATATGCGGAAATGTTTTGTCGAAGGTGCTGAATAAACTAAAAATACACACAGAACTGCTGTTTTCAACGTCATAATTGTGTGAATCAACATTTTCTACTATGAGAATAGTGAAATATAAACAAAGGAACAGACTTACGTGATGATTATTTACGTGTTGTCCTGTCAACTATAAGGCCACGTATAGAGAAACACTTTGCAACCTACCAAGCGCAGACTTCACATTAATTTAAATAGGTGAGTTTTCAAAAACGATCATAAAAATTTTTATCGGACATCCAGCATAGATAGGTTAAAATTTTTGACACATATCTTTGTTTTTTTTTTCTAATGCTACTTGTTTCTTTATTATTTTTATTGCGTATTAACATCGACCTATCTACAACACTGGATATCCGACACTACATAGAAATTTTTTTTTTCAGTGCTTTTCTCTGGCGGAACGCGCTGGAACGGCGTTCGGGCATATTTTTGTTACATTTTTCATCATTGAACCGAAATATATGTGAATAACTATGTTTTCAATATAATTTTTCTTTGACTTTCGCTTAGACCTTGACAGTCTTAACTGGGCGTAAAGGAAGTTAGAAACGACAAAATTCCTGTGCAGTGAACAGTAATCATTTCCCTGTCCGCTATAAAATATTCTACACAGAGTTCCATCACCTTTTTCTCCAGAAGAAAAGCACTGGTTGTTATTATTATATTGTTATTGATAAAAACAAATGTGTGTCGCGATATCGTAGGCGTTCAGTAAATTGTGTCGTCAGTCAAAAAAGGTTGGGAACCACTGCTCTATATTAACACAAAACTGAAGTCACCGTCGATTATTAATTGAACTTAATTCAGTATACCGATACGAAATCAGTTCAGATCACCGTCATTGCCATGGCCGACAACCTAGAAATTAACTTATTAAACAATAATCAGAAGACGTTTTATATTTCTTTAATCTGTGACGTTCTGTTATTATAGTTCTGCATTACGTGTATTATAATCATGACAATCTAATATTTTATTATATATTCAGTTTCATTACGCTTAAACAGAATAGGCTATAGATATAAGTATACAACACTCTAATATTTTGTATTCCTTAAAAAAAAAAAAAAAAAGGATTGATAAGATTCAGTACTTTTAATAATAAAATCGTTCTAATAACTTTTTCTCAGCAACAAAGGGTCTAGTAATATTAATAACATTTCCCCATAAAAGGTAAAATAAATATGAACATAGGCCTACCATTTTAAAATGTTGTCGACACACATTCCAAGAAACGTGGTACTATTCACAGATAATAATTATCAAAATTAAAAGAGAGTTCAATACTTGTTCGTAATTCACAGTTTTTTTTTTTTTTTTTTTTTTTTTTTTTTTTTTTTTGCGGTTGTCCATTAATTCATTTTTCACTTTCAGTGCACATTATTGCCGTATCGTCAGCATAGTATCATTGTTCATAATTATAATGTCCCGTTACAAATATTTATTTTCATCAACGATGCCTTCGAGTAACATAATTATGATCAGAACCGCCTCAATGTAATGCTTTACTGAAGGCAATGCTGGATCTTGGTCCCAGCGTGACGTCATCTGTGCAAGTGAGAGGGGATGATACCTGCGCACCGCTACACCAGTATTCTTCCACCATGATAGCTATATAGTTGGTTGTGAGTAAACATAAAGGTCTGCCTCGCGTTTGCACGTGGCTTTTTTTTTTGTGTAGTGTTACATTTCGTAAATTTGGTTTGTGCTACAATGGGTTCCAAAAGCCGTAATTGTAGAAAAAGGAAAAGAGTTTTTCAAGGAAACCGTTTTACAAAGAAGAAATGTGCTTCAAATAATGATTGTGAATTACGAAATAGGCCTAACAGTGCATCAGTTCAAGACAATGTAAATATACTACCTGCTGCATCAGAGTCAGAACTTTCCACCAATATATTTGAATATGAAAATGTGAGTGACAATTTTTTACCTATTTTATTTAATAAAAACTTCCTTCAAAATTTAATTAGTGTACTAGTGTGCCCTAGTTGTAATGCTTGTGGTTCAGTTACTGTAAAAAACTTTGAAAAACAAAGGTCTGGGTGGGAATTATCTATAGGATTAGTGTGTAGTGAATGTAATTTTGAATCCAAGAGATTTCCAACTTCAGAAAGACGGACATGCTCCTGAAGTAAACAGAAGACTTGTTTATGGTATGAGAGTAATAGGTTGTGGACACAGCGAAGCTGTGAAATTTTCATCTATAAAGAATCTGTCTCCTCCTCCTACAGTTCGAGCTTACACTGACATTACAAAAGCCTTGTCAACTGTTACCACCAACCTGGATGAAGAATGCGTGAAATCTACTACAGAAGAGATTCTAAATAAAAAGGGGGTTGAATGGGACATGGATGAAGCGAGGCTTTTCTTTTTTATTTGATGTTGTAGCAGCTGTATCTGTTGATACAGGTAACGTTATTGATGTAGAGGTAATGTCCAGAAGCTGTCCTGGATGTGAGAAACACTAAGGATGACAGAAAATCACCTGCATACTTTTTTTTTTATTTTAGTAGGTTATTTTACGACGCTTTATCAACAGCTTAGGTTATTTAGCGTCTGAATGAGATGAAGGTGATAATGCCGGTGAAATGAGTCCGGGGTCCAGCACCGAAAGTTACCCAGCATTTGCTCATATTGGGTTGAGGGAAAACCCCGGAAAAAACCTCCACCAGGTAACTTACCCGACCGGGAATCGAACCCGGTCCACCTGGTTTCGTGGCCAGACACGCTAACCGTTACTCCACAGGTGTGGACACCTGCATACCTAGCATGGAAAAAAAAAAACAGAGGTTTGGAGTATGTAGACTTTTATGGAGATGGGGATTCCAAAGCTTATAAAGCAGTCGTCAAATCAAAAATCGGTCAATGTTACTTATGTCCCGCCCACTATAGAGACATAAGCCAATTTTACACATATTTAGTATAACTTGTTGCTTCTTTGACAGGTTAGGTTTGGTTAGTTTAGGATTTGTTATAGCCTACCTTTCATATACGATTATAGCACAGTATTGGCAGTGATAAAAGTGAAATATTCGTTCAGTTGGATACTCTACATTCACCCAAAAATCCATATAATGGAACAATTAACAATAAATTCGAGTGCGTGGGCCATTATCAAAAGAGGCTGAGTACAGCACTCAGAAACTTGGCCAAAGAAAAAAGGTTGGGTGGAAAGAGCAAGCTGACAGGCGCAAAACTTGACAAATTCCAAAATTATTTTGGCATTGCATGTATACAAATACAAGCAATGTGGATGACATGTATAAAGCAATTTTGGCATCATCTGTCAGTCAATAAAAACCAACCTTTTCATGGCAAGTGTTCCAAAGGAGTCAATAGTTGCTGCTAGTACAACAAGCTAAAATTAATAATGAAATCAGTAAATATGTTCACAAGGAGGGCTTGCCAATTGATATAATCAGAGCAATAAAACCAATGTATGAAAGACTTACATCAAGGGACATGCTTTCTAAGTGCCCACATGGACTTAACCTAAAACAACGAGTGTTTCAGTGGCATGATTTGAAAACATACGCAGGCCTTGACACACTTAAATTAGGAATGATGAATGCTGCATTGCATTTCAATTGGGGCAATAAAGTGGAAATGGAAATTCTGCAGAGAATGAACATTCATCCAGGAAAATACTCTGGTGTGGGATTCAGTGAGGCTGATGCGCTACTTTTACGATACAGCATTATCACAACAGCCCGCAGCTAAATCAGAGAAGAAGATATTTGAGGCGCAGAAGAAAATTAGGAGAGGATAAAAAAAATTCAGAAAGAGGGACCAACATATGGGGCAGGGCAATTCTGTTGTTGTTTTCTAATGCCAGGAATTTGACAATAAAGTCATTTGACCTCTTGCACTCCAGTACTTTTCAAAGATATTACCATGACCAGCCAATAAAGCACAGATTTTGAGGGCAATTCTAAATCTCTAAGTAAGGCTCACATGAGCTTTTTTTTTTTTTTTTTTTTTTTTTTTTTTTTTTTTTTTTTTTTTTTTTTTCTCTAAAAATTTTGCACTTTATGAATATTAATTTTTTATAAAATTATATTAGGAAGTGTGCATGAAGTTTCATTTACATACAGTAACATAACTATTTTCATATAATAGGCCTATAACTAGAAGTAGAATTTTACAAAATTGTATTGTTATTGTAGTGTGTAATAATTATTGTGATACAACCTATCGGTGACTAGTATAATATGTAGCTAGTGGGCGATTTATGCATTGGAGGGGAAAAGGGACTGGCCACCCTATCTCTTTACCTCGTGGCCTAATTGCCTCATAAGTGTTGCCTTCTTGGTATCACTTGTGAGGTTGAGACCTGTCTTCGGATAGTTGACTAAACAACAAGCTATCGGTGGCTAGAAATTCTACATTTGATGATATTAAAATAACAAAAACTCGTAATAAATTTTGAGCTACAAGTAGGTCTATTATTGATAAATCAAATTAAAGCTTATGAAACAAACAATTATTAAAAACAGCATAATTATGAAGTGCTTGGAAGTAAGAACACATTACATTATTTGCAAACTTTCATTCCATTTTTCCTCAGATTTGAAAATGTTTACATTTCTTGACATTTAAAACACAAATATGTGTACTTATCATGCTAGAAACTTCATTTATGCATACAATTAAAGCTCAAAGAACAGTGCATGTTTCATACCTGACACATTGCTACTCTGTTATAGTATGAATGGTGTATGAATTTTACAAAAAAAAATGAATGAATTTTATATTTTATTTTAAAAAAAATTATATTATTTACCACTGAAATTCGTTCATTTGGAGGTATAAGACACACTTCTGATCTATAAGAATAATTCCATGCAAACATAATTTAAATTAAACCAAATTTGACTGTGCTATGGTGTTTGAAAATTTTTCAGTTTTTTCAAATTAAATTTTTTTTTTTAGCGTGTCAGAAATTTTATTTATTTTTATTTTGTATGCAGTTTAATTACATTAAATGCCTATTATTTGAATTTAAAAAATCAGAAAGATTGGATGAAAAATATAAATTTTTCAACTAAACGTATAGGTATACCTTAAACCCATCTAAGCCATAAAGAAACTTAAATCAGATGTCAGTCCCATGTGTGGTGTGGGGCAGGGCAATGCAGAAGATTGGCCTAGCCATTATTAACATTCTACAGGTACATTAACAGTCAGAATATTAAGTTTTCATGAGCATCATTTAGAAAACAGAACGTTGTTTAGGATGACCCAAGGCATTTTAAATGGGGTTATCTCAATCAGCCACATTTGTACGAGGAAAAAGTGTGGTTAAGCGAGGTAGTGTGACGTCATTGATAGACTTGGTTTCTCCAATAAGGTGTGTGTGCAGAGTTCAAATGCTATCTGTAAAAGGAGTCAATTTTAAAGCTTGTTTTCCGCTTTGTTCTGGATAGTCAGTTTACTGTGAGTCTTTCACTTACAATGAGAGATTGGATGGTCAATGAACACTTACAACGAGAGGCTGGACGATCAAAGTACACTTACGATAAGAAGTCAGTCAATAAGTCTATCGTGGGTCCCCCACTGACGACATCACTAACCAATTAGAAGACATTGTGTCACTAAGCTTACTGGATTTCAACCTGGTTCAAGGGCTAATAAGGCGAGGGAACTATCATATGTTTGCTTATCTTTCCTGGTCAATTGTACATACTGTATCAATAATATGTTTTTCTTTCAGTAAATATTCCTACATTAATTGAGGACTTAGTTCTTCAGCGAACCCACATTTTACAAAAACTGTGGTGTCCGAGGACATGACATATCTTTCCTCATACTAAATTAGTATCGCGCAAGTGGATCTAGCAATGACCGGTACACATTGTACCATGGCTGTCTGCAGTATCAGCAGAGAAAAGGCTAAAAAGGAAGGGAAAGAAATTATTTTCCACACTTTTCTGAAAGATAAAGTATATGCCAGAAGTGGATTCAGAAGTGTCGCAGAGGTGGAAAGTGGAATCCCTGGAGTTGTCACATGTGCTCCGAACATTTTATTGATGAATATTATGAAAGGGTCATTCCATAGTGACACACGTAACATTTTTTAAGTACCTAACTATGATTTTCACAGGATATTTAATTAAATACTTAGTAATTCATGAAAAAGACATTACTGTCTTTTTAACATAAGCATTCCTAAATATAAACAAAAATTCTTAATGAAAAGGAATAATTAATAATGCAAAAAAATATTAAATATTGTATGGTGTGACACACGAACATTTTCTTGCCAGATTTATTACCAAAATGGAAAATGTTCATATTATTGTGCTAGATGACATAAATGGATTCAGTTGTTTTCCAAACAATTAAGACACTTGTGTAGTACATGTAACTGCTAAATCACGAACTTTAAAAAAATTAACAGGGCCATTAAGAAACAAAATATTGCAAATATGTTGTGACACACGAACATTTCTGGCATGTTGGTTACTAATTGTCTTAAATGCACTATAAATACATCACTTCTTGTGGAAGACTTATACACTATGCCTACAGTTCTTATTATACAAAACAACACTAGATTATACTAAAATACACTTTTAAATTTAAAATGTTGTTTACAACCATATGTGGTGATATTTCCTGTGTAATGTCATGTGACGAATATACCAATATGTCAGCCATTTGTAGTACTTCCCTTCCTTGGACATCACAGACACTTTAAATTCTTCGCCACTACAAGATTTTGTAACTTCACATGTAGCCTATATTTGACGTCTTTTTTTTACTTGGTCATTTAACGACACTGTATCAACCACTAGGTTATTTAGTGTCAATGGGATTGGTGATAGCGAAATGGTATTTGGCGAGATGAGGCCGAGAATTCGCCATAGATTACCTGACATTCGCCTTATGGTTGGAGAAAACCTCTGAAAAAACCCAACCAAGTAATCAGCCCAACTCAAATTCTTGAAAATACTATCAAAAAATATTCAAAATGTATTAATATTTATATCACTAGAAAAACTAATATAGATTTAAAAAGGCCAAACTATTAGAATTGCTAAATGATACCTAGGGAAATTAATTAATGTTATGAAATAAAACGATTTTAAATTAATATCAGCTATTTAGTACCATTTACCTAATGTGTAAAAAAATTAACCAATTTATTTATACATAGGCCTAGTATGGTGACTACCTATTTACGATATAAATTTACTGCATAAGCTTGTTTTTTATATGAAATAAATTAACATAAACCAATTTTTGTAAGTTTTTAATTCAAGAAATTAAAAAAAAAATAAATGTTTTATACGAACTTTAAGCATAAATTGTCTTATGCTAATTTTAGGCCTACACACTATATTTTTTACAACAGTTGTTGTTTAGTCTGTCCAAAGACAGGTGTGAACCTCACAAGTGATATCAAGAAGGCATCAGTTATGAGGCAACTAGGCCAGGAGATAATGGGATTAGTGTGGCCAGTTCCTTTCCCCCTTACAACAGTTATGGAACACGTATTTTCAAGAGTGTTTAACTTACAGTTTATGTACACTGAAAAAAAAAAAACGCACAGGTGCGTGTGCACGCACACACAATTATCTAAATCAACAATAAGTATTTGAAATTCCACTACTAATTATATTTAGACGTAAAGACTTCCAATAACAACAAAACTTGTAACTGGATTTTAGGATAAACTTCAGTGACACACGAACATAACATGTTTGTTCGTGTGTCACAGTCATTGTGTTGCGTGTGTCACGTGTTTTTCTTGTAGAATACATACATAAATCAAAATGTTGTCCCAATAAGAAGTTGATTGTTATGTGATGTTTCTCATTTATACATTTATGAAACATGAAAAAATTGAATGGTTTTGAAGAAATATAAACTAATGTCCATTTGAGCGTGACACACGAACTCTCAACCTTTCCTTGTAATAATTGCAATCAAGCACGAAATAATCATTGTATTACGGTTTCTATGCATTGTAATTATTAGGGGTCTAACAAAGGTCCGCACTTCATTATTAATTGCATTTAACATACAGAAGTAATAATTTATTTGCCTTAAATGTGCATTCAGATATGTGATTTCTAGTAGATAATTTCGCGCTCTTAAACCACAGACTTCTTGGTGCTTTTTCTCCCACATACGTGTTGTTACACAATGAGTGTTATCAGATTCAAAAAATTCGGATCATAAGGAAAAAAATGACATATAACAAGCAGAGATTCGTGAGATTTTTATTTTTCATGAAAATGTCGCATTTTCGTGGAATGACCCGAAAGGGATTTACAAGCAGAGCTTTTGAATTTACCTCCGAAGAGAAAACTGAAACACACAGGTATGGAATTCAGTGCATTTTAATTGCAATATAATCATATTTATGAATGAGTTACGAATGCTTATTTAAGTGTGAATTAGGCTATTCTGTCTTTGGTATTTTTTCTAAATGTTATTAATTATTGTCTAAAGTGTATAGACCTACTTTTATTATAAAATTGGTAACTTGCATGTCTATATAAAGTTAGATTCAAATATTGATAAATTAGAAAACGGCAATGTTATTATATAGGCCTCAGTTCCATCATTTTTATAATTTTACAACTATTTATAGCATGATTATTCTTTTCAAAATTATATTTTTCGCAATCTGGTAGCAAAATATAAATTATTACATTTAAGATTAAACTGATAAATAGTAATTCACAACATTCCTGATATTTTCAGCTGTTCCTTCATTAAAGCTCTCTGCATTGGACCCAAAAGCTCACGAGAAAATGAGCGCTGAAGAGTCGAGAGTAAAGTGTACGAAGAGGAGAGCTAGGAAAATATGCATTGGAAAGCTTCCAGGAGAAAATTCAGAAGACCATATACAGCAAGGAATTGCAGTTGATGCTCATCCTAGTCATACATTCTATTCTACATCAGGAAATGCCGAAAGAAGTGTGGTAGGACGATTTGATCATGATTTTCAGTCATTATTAAAAATTATGAATCATCTAATGAGAAATTGAATAAACAATTATACCTTAGTAATAAATGTATTAATGACTTCAAATTAAGAATAAAGAACCTAGAGTCAGAACTGGAAAAAAAATTAAGTCCAAAATTTTCCAGGAAAACACTTACAGAACAAAAATAGAAGATACTCTAAAGAATATTTTGAGCATGGTTCATAGATACTTGTTATTTTGCCGAAACCGAGGATAACTTGGAGCACTAAAGACATATCGAAAGTTTTCGCTTTTCAATATTTCAGTAAAAGGTACCATTGATTATTAATGGAGTAAAATTCGCTCCAGCATCAGAAATCGAATCCAGGTTCTTAGTTCTACACACCGAGCGCTCTAACCACTGAGCTACTGACAGAATGTTGCCTTGACAGCCAAACTGCTGTCACACACAACTGCAACTGCGTTGATAAGGTATCAACCAGGGGTCGACAAACAATTAGCCACAGACACAGGATATTTCTTAGAAAAAGTAAATAATTGGTTTGATATAATGAATTCATACAGCCCAAAAGAATCCTCTATTCACACAAAACAACCATATGGAATGAGCTTCGATGAACAGACTTTCCACTTAGATGAAATGTTTGGAATAATACAAGGAATGAAATGCATTGGAGTCATTCCACGTCAGACCAGACACATTTTTGACCTCATATTTTTAGAATTGTTTGAAATTTTTTTTATGCTTTCTAAGGGTAAAAATAAGAGACTCGTATTTTTTTGTGGCCTCAATTGTGATTATTTTGAGATTTATACAGCATCAAAATTGTTAAAAAATTGCATACATTGACATATATAAATATTTGTTTCTCCCATTACGTGTATCATATGAAATCGAGGTTAGTCTCATCTGGAAGGTTAAATATATATCTTTTAGCCTGTGTATATTCACTTTCCATTTTTATGTATTCACAGTACTTTATGCCATAATCATTATATAAATCTTGATACCATTTTTAAGTTATCACTGTGTTCTCCATTTAATTATCCGTAAGTGTGCCAAATTTCATAGTGGGAAAGCAATAAATTACAGAGTAAAAAAAAAATAATAAATAAATACACGCACAGAGTCTGTTGCGCTAATCTTAATCCCTTGCAATGCCACACCGTTAAACTGCTGGCTGAAACCTCAATTGCTGCTTTTGTCTGTTATCATAACACTGGCGACTGCCAGTAATCTTTGTTTACGTCTGGAGAAGCTTAGCTGGGATATATAATACTTAAACCAGGTCCAAGGCAGAATGAATTCTCTTCAGTTTGTTCCGAGATTTTCAAACGTTCGGGCATTAATAACACAGTACTATAGTGAGTGAATGTGTATAGCGTAGTTTCTGTTATTGTTTTTAGTTGGTGCAGTTATTAGTGTGTAGCCTAATCACAATGAGTAATGTAACACAACCTAGACATTATCAGTGTTTTAATCCTTTCAAAATAAGCAACCACAGTCGTAGGTTTAAGAAAGGGAAATTAAGGTGCGTGACTTCCAACATGCTTAAAAAATTGAACATACAACACATTAAGTTGTCATACACTCTTAGGATTTGTGAAAATTGTCGTAAGAAAATTTCGTTAATGTCAGATGTTGGTGAATCAAGTGCCGTTCAAACCAGCATTGTTGATATCTTAGCCGGTTCTAGTGTCCAGAACATTGAACAAGAAACAACAGGCAATTCGGAAACTGATAAATGTAGTGCGTCAAGTAAATCAGAAGTGTCAGTGATGGACATTGACAAGTTGAATGAAAGTTTGGTCTCAATGGGGGAAACACCAATTAAGAAGAAGAAATTATCACAGAAGAAGTATCCCCAACGGAAATATCAGAAAATAAAACAGACGCTTAAGGAAAAGATTTTTCGCGTTGAGAAAAAGGAAGTAGAAATAGCACCAGATGTGAAGAATAGCAGTGACATAATTAATAAGCTAGCAGAGCGTTTCAGGAACACTATTGACAGAAAACTTAAAATTCAGATTTTAACTATATTTGAGGACTGGCCATACAGTAAAATTAGGGAACACTTTGATGCATCTAATCACATGATCAATGTTGCAAAAAACTTAGCTGCAGAGAGGGGAATTCTCTCGACTCCAGAATCTAGAAGTGGAAAAACTTTAGACACATCCATAGTGAAAAAAGTATTTGACCATTATACTAATGATGATGTAAGCCGCATCATGGCAGGAAAGAAAAACTTCGTTTCTGTAAAAGAAGACGGCCACAAAGTACAGAAACAAAAGATTGTTGCTATCAAATTTAAAAGAAACATTTTGGGTTTTTAAAGTTAAATATCCAGATATACAAATTAGTTTTTCAAAATTTGCGGAACTAAGACCAAAACAATGTGTGCTTCCTGAAGCCAGTGGTACTCATTCAGTCTGTGTGTATGTGCTTATCATGAGAATCAGGGGCGTATTTTGCGGGCGGTAGCCCAAGGAAATTACAAAAGAAAAAGTTTATAATGTAACATAATGTAATAATTTTGTATTATTAGTTTTACCATAGTAATTAAAATTAAAGTAATTGTTAGATATATTTTGTGTAATAATAGGGTCAGCGGTAGCCCAAACCCTTTAACCAGTATACGCCACTGATGAGAATGTGAAGTTGTTAATTGATGGTGGAAACATTGCGAAATTGACAGCCAATCTAGAACGGCCACTGCGAAATTACAAAGATCTGATTTCACAGATTGTATGTAACCCTGCATCCCCTGATTGTTATTTCAGAAAGTGTAAAAATTGTCCATCAACTGCAGACTTAATTCAATATTTACAGGAAGCATTTGAAACAGAAATGATAGATGTAGTCAACTACAAACAGTGGGTAACTGTTGACCGAACTAATTTAGAAATTTTGCATTCTTCAGTAGAAGAATTTTTAGATAAACTTTCGACCAGTTAGAAGCCCTAGCTCCTCACGCATTTATTGCTCAGCAGCAAGCTGCATTTCTGGCGGATAAGAAAGAAGCTCTCCAGGACGGTGAATGCCTTGTAATTTGTGACTTTTCCGAAAATTATGCCTGCGCGATTCAAGACTCAGTACAGGGTGTTCATTGGAATAAAAATCAGGTCACACTCCATCCCTTTGTAATTTATTTTAAAGACAGAAGTGAATTAAAACATAAGAACTTTGTACCAATTTCAGAGTGTCTTAAACACGATACAAATGCTGTCCACCTTTTCGAAAGACAATTAATACGGTTTCTGAAGAACGAAATAGGAAATGTTAAGAGAGTTATTTATTTTTCTGATGGGGCTAGTGCCCAATACAAAAACAGAAAAAATTTTGTAAATCTGTGTTTTCACGAAGAAGATTTCGGCATAAGTGCTGAATGGCATTTTTTGGAACTTCACATGGGAAGGGCCCTTGTGATGGGATTGGTGGCACCACTGAAAGACTAGCAACAACAGCAAGTCTTCAGCCACATCAGGACCCCATTATGACACCAAGAAAATTGTTTGAATGGGCTGAAAAGAATATTAGTGGAATTCATTTTCTATTTTTCACCAGTGATGAACATAAAAATGAATGTGACACTGCAGTCTCGATATGAGATGGCAAAAGCTGTAAGTGGGACGAGAACATTACATGCTTTCATACCGATCTCAAAATCTGAAGCACTAATCAAACATTATTCTTTGTCCCACGAAAATAAACGTGTATTTATCTGAGTTGCTTAAAAGTATGTTTCAGTTATCCAATTGGTTGACTTGTTTGTGTGTGTTTTAAGTTAGTTTTGTGGAATTTTATGTTAATAATTGTACTTCAAAAGTGTTTAGTGTTTACATATTTCGTAAGTCAGCTTTATGGTGTATAACATACTGACTCTGTGTGTACACACGTATCCATACATAGCGATGCGGTCCTGCAGTGACGCTCCTACTCAACAGCGTGCGCCCGGCTGGGTAAGTTAATTTATTGCAAATTCATTTACGTATATCCCATTGTGAAATTTTGTATGCATATAGTTGAAAAACTAAGAAACACAGTGATATTTTTTATATTTCGAAAAAAGTTTCCGAACTTAAAAAAAAATACATTTTAAAAATATATTTTAGAGAAAAAAAATAGAACAAAAATTTTTATGTAATCCAAGGTCATATATGCTAAAAGTATATCTTCTGAGCTTTAATATGAGCCAAATTTGAATAACTTGCGTTAATTAGTAACGGAGATATTACTGTTTATATATAACAGTGCGTGTGCTATTACGTAAGTTTTGAATTTAAATACTTTTCACAAAAATCAAATTTTATGAAAATGAAAATATATGTATATTTTATTTTTCTTCTTTCAGTCCAATAAAAAAGTCTGACAGAAATAAAAAAAACATCAAGGTCAAATTTCCTTTAAATTTGTCCGGTTTGATGTGGAATGACTCATTGGTAAGAAATCATTGCTAATTTTCCAGAAAGGAATTTTGACGTTATCAATTCTGTAAAGGCACTCTTCCTAGATATGAAACTTTTTTTTTCTGAGATTCATAGAGAAGGACGATTACCCTCTCTTTGGATGCCATATATATCGAATTCGAATGATTATTGTCCTTGGTAAAAATTCAAGGATCGTATAAAAAAAAACACGAATACCTGGAGATAAGTGAAGAAGAAGAGTATGTTATAGCAAAAGTTGTGTCAAGAGCAAAAATTTCCATACCAACTCTTCCAAGAAATATTGGAGTAGAGGACTCTGATGCAGAAAGTCTAGAAGTCACATTGTCATTGGGATCTCCTACGTGAGGAACCAACAGAATAGTCTCGCAGGGGATGGATTAAAATATCTGGCAGGATGGATTGTCCGCAAATTTTCAGGTACCCATCCAGAACTGGGATTCTACACATACCTATCAAAAAGAATGGAGCATTCATATTGTTTTCTGGATTGAATTTCACTATTATTTTTTGGTGGTGTTGTTGTTTTAATCAACTGTCTCAAGACAGGTCTGAACCTCACAAGTGATACCAAGAATACATCATTTATGAGGCAACTAGACCAGGAGACAATGAGGTAGAGTGGCCAGTTTCTTTCCCTCCTCTATTGCATACATCGCCAACTAGCTACATATTACACTAGTCAGACTTTAGATGGTCCTTCCTCTGACACATATCGTCAAGTGAGATGTACGTATTGCCTAATAATAGATGTACATATCAGCTAGAACCTCAATCAGAGGTAAGGACTTTGGATTCTAAGCTATTAAATAAATTATTCATCACATTTCATAAGGAAGATTTTCTAAGAAAAGACAAAAATGTTGCAAATCAAGATTTCAGGTATAACTCCCTGTAAAGTTGATTTGAATAATTTCGAGGAAAAATTGTTCCGGAGCCGGGTATCGAACCCGGGACCTTTGGTTTAACGTACCAACGCTCTACCACTGAGCTACCCGGGAACTCTAACCGACACCGATCCAATTTTTCCCTCTATATCCACAGACCTCAAAGTGGGCTGACAACCATCAAGCAACCAACTTCGAGTGCACACTAACTCTGTGTGATTTAAGTTGTGGTTTTCTGTTAACGAACAGTGACGTGTATTATGCAAATCAAGATTTCAGGTATAACTCCCTGTAAAGTTGATTTGAATAATTTTTCCTCGAAATTATTCAAATCAACTTTACAGGGAGTTATACCTGAAATCTTGATTTGCATAATACACGTCACTGTTCGTTAACAGAAAACCACAACTTAAATCACACAGAGTTAGTGTGCACTCGAAGTTGGTTGCTTGACGGTTGTCAGCCCACTTTGAGGTCTGTGGATATAGATGGAAAAATTGGATCGGTGTCGGTTAGAGTTCCCGGGTAGCTCAGTGGTAGAGCGTTGGTACGTTAAACCAAAGGTCCCGGGTTCGATACCCGGCTCCGGAACAATTTTTCCTCGAAATTATTCAAATCAACTTTACAGGGAGTTATACCTGAAATCTTGATTTGCATAATACACGTCACTGTTCGTTAACAGAAAACCACAACTTAAGTCACACAGAGTTAGTGTGCACTCGAAGTTGGTTGCTTGACGGTTGTCAGCCCACTTTGAGGTCTGTGGATATAGAGGGAAAAATTGGATCGGTGTCGGTTAGAGTTCCCGGGTAGCTCAGTGGTAGAGCGTTGGTACGTTAAACCAAAGGTCCCGGGTTCGATACCCGGCTCCGGAACAATTTTTCCTCGAAATTATTCAAATCAACTTTACAGGGAGTTATACTGAAATCTTGATTTGCATAATACACGTCACTGTTCGTTAACAGAAAACCACAACTTAAGTCACACAGAGTTAGTGTGCACTCGAAGTTGGTTGCTTGACGGTTGTCAGCCCACTTTGAGGTCTGTGGATATAGAGGGAAAAATTGGATCGGTGTCGGTTAGAGTTCCTGGGTAGCTCAGTGGTAGAGCATTGGTACGTTAAACCAAAGGTCCAGGGTTCGATACCCGGCACCGGAACAATTTTTCCTCGAAATTATTCAAATCAACTTTACAGGGAGTTATACCTGAAATCTTGATTTGCATAATACACGTCACTGTTCGTTAACAGAAAACCACAACTTAAGTCACACAGAGTTAGTGTGCACTCGAAGTTGGTTGCTTGACGGTTGTCAGCCCACTTTGAGGTCTGTGGATATAGAGGGAAAAATTGGATCGGTGTCGGTTAGAGTTCCCGGGTAGCTCAGTGGTAGAGCGTTGGTACGTTAAACCAAAGGTCCCGGGTTCGATACCCGGCTCTGGAACAATTTTTCCTCGAAATTAGTCAAAAATGTTGTAAATAAGTTAATAAAAAATGCTGTACATAAATATTCTCACATTCCAACTGAAGTTGTACGAGCTTTTATTTTACAAAGAACTTACATCAGAATCAAGTACTTAAATATGAAAAGCAAAGTAGGAAAACTTCAAGAAACACAAGTTGGGAAAAGGAAAAGTGATGAAGAAAATAAAGTTGCCAAAAAAATGAGAAAATTGCCACTTGAATGTTCATTGTTTTAGGGGTTTCTTCAGAATGACATTTTATCAAGAACTTATAGATTTGTGCATTGTAAATGAATATGTTGCATGACGTTTCATAATATTGTAATTTTTTTTTTTTTTTTTTTTTTTTTTTTTTTGTCATGTAGGACTGTAAAATGATATTATTAATTTGTCGTTAGCAGTCAATAATTCAAATTCAAATTCAAATTTTCAAATTTATTTACAATTTACATTTCAATTGAATACATATGCATAGATACCCGAAATGAGCATATGCTCGTGCTTGGGTACAGTCCAGTAGTCTACATAAATTTTACAGGGCTCATATAATAATGCTGATGATATAAATAATAGTAACAATAATAATAATAATAATAATAATAATAATAATAGAATAATCGTGACAGAAATGATACAAAGATTGTAATACAAAATAATTCATTAATAATAATAATAATAATAATAATAATAATAATAATAATAACAGCGATAAAACAAATATATTTACAATAATAAAATAAATACATAAGATGGATAAAATAAAATATAAAACCACTAGCGAGAGTTAACACAACTTAAATAAGCATATAATAACCGGAAAAAATGACGAACTCGAAAATCAACAGAAAAGTTCGTTGTATCGCAGATGACAGCAACCGCTGTATTGACATTGTGTTGTGCATTAATGGTAGTAGGGGGGAGCTGAAAGTCTACGTAACTGCCGTTCTCTTCGAATCTTCTCGTACAATCATGGGAAGTTAATGCTGCAAAAACAAAATGTCTACGAGTCAAACTGTTCATTATTACCAGGATAAATACAAATAATACTGAAATATATTAATCAAGTTTCAGTTACAGATCTCTCCTTTTGTGCAAGAGGTATCATATCAAAATATTTTATGAATGGCGGGGAAAATATAAATTTCAAGAACTTTCTAGTGACAAGATATAGAGACAAGTACAATCAAGTGTATCTGTGGCGATGCTAAGGAATCATTTATTGAAGATATACACTGTTATTAATTAAAAAAAATGATCTAATTTATATTTATTACAATGTTTTATCTTATAAGTTACATGCATCAGATAAATACAATAAAAATTAGTACCATATAATGCTAGTAACACTTAAAAAAAAAATAATAATAATAAAATTTATCAAATATCATACAAACATTTTCACTTTATTTCTAAACTTAAGAATGTATAAATTGCTTAGGTCTGGATTATTTTTCAATACTGAATTGTATAGTCTTGGTCCATAATATCTACTGTGTCTTAATCCAGCTGTAGTGTGGCATTTAGGTTCTGCCAAAAGAGTTGGGACATTTCTTCTGGTGTTATGAATATGTTTTTCAGTTATAAAATTCATTCGATTTTGTGAAAATAAGTTAGTAATGTATGTTTATATATTTGCTCAATTTTTAGTACTTGGAATTCAGAATAAATAAATTGTGTCGGATAATCAAGTGGTTTATGCAGACAAATTTTGATGATACGTTTTTGTAGTAATATTAATGGAGTTAAGATAGTCTTTGTCATTCCACCCCATCCTATTATTCTGTATTGTATGACTGATTGAAACAAAGCTAGATAAACAACACGGAGAACATAGATAGGCATATATGCACAAAGGGTTACAAATTTGTGAATTGTTTTCCGTAACCTATTACTTAAATATGTTACATGTTTATTCAATCTTAAATGTTGATCAATGACAACACCTAAGTATTTTACTTGCGTGGATTCTGTATATCTCCAGATGTGTTTCCTATATCAATATTTAGGAAGTCATTGATGTATACTAAAAATAGTAGTGGGCCTAAAACTGTCCTTGTGGCACACCTATATTTATATTACGAATTTCACTGTGTTGGTCGTTAAATTTCGTTAATTGGGATCTGTTGCTTAAGTATGACTTAAATAAATTTAAAGCGATTCCTTTAATACCGTAGGCATGAAGTTTAGAAGTGAGTATATTATGGTCTACAGTATCGAAGGCTTTTTGAATATCTATAAAAACTCCTAAACATTTTTTACCCGAGTCTAATTCTTTGATAATCCTTGATGTTACGTTCATAATAGCGTCGTCCGTGCTTATGTTAGTACAGAAGCTGGTGCTTGTGTAGAGGGGTCTAAGTATGAATTGACTATAATGGAATAAGTACAGATTTGAATCCTTTACAATTACTTCTTTCTTGTGTTAAAGGAGTTAAGTCATTCTTCCGTCCATGATGCAGTTATAGTGCTCCGTATTTTGTGACAAAGGGGTTTTGTTCAGCACCAAAGGAGAGAAGTTTACATATCTCACAATTTGACTTAACCCTCTTTACATGAGCACCCGCGAATTGCGCGTGAAATATAAATGAAATACTATTATTATATTTCATAATTAATTGTTTATTTGTTGTTTTGTAAAAATGTATTATTAATAATTATGGTTACAACAATATTATTGTTGAGTCTAAATGAATACTGACATGTAAATGTATTTAATATAAGTTATTGTAAATTATTCTGTGTTTTGTAACATAATTGTCGTTTATATGTAATATGTATAATCCATTATAGTTCATAATTGAAAATTATTTTGTATTCTGTATAACGACATAGTTAATTATGGCTAGGCTTAAATATTGTGCCTAAAAAGTTGATAAATACATTTCTTCCACTGTGTGTTGTATGTAGTCTATAATAAATGGATCCAAATGCATATAAAATATGTTATTTCCCTTACTATTTCATAATGATGATAATAACAGTAATAATAATAATAATAATAATATGGTAGATGTACGTAAGTAGTTCTATGATGCTCTTGATTTAA
This sequence comes from Periplaneta americana, assembly GCF_040183065.1. Classification (NCBI taxonomy): domain Eukaryota; kingdom Metazoa; phylum Arthropoda; class Insecta; order Blattodea; family Blattidae; genus Periplaneta; species Periplaneta americana. The sequence continues at coordinate 116,565,995 of NC_091118.1, read as the reverse complement.
CAGTAGAGTTATTTTCTCCCTTGCTTCCCAGTATTTAGATATCAGACTTTTATTTTTTTGAAGTACTTCACAGTGTGTTAAATGATTCATATCCATTTCTTCTTCTTGACAACACAATACACAATTTGGGGTAGACAGGATGCGAATTCTAAGTAAATATTTACCCAGACAGTCGTGACCAGTAACTTCTGCTCATGGCCACAGCAGATTTACGTGGTAAGTCGGGAATTAAATGAGGTCTTTCTAGTAAATTTTTCCAATGAGAATTTTCTGTAGTATTTAATATTTGGACATTATGATTATTTTTAATAACATGTTTTATTGAATAATTATGAAAAATTATAATTTTGTTTTTGTTCAATTTTAGTGCCTTTCTTTGCTAGAACATCAGCTCATTTCCGTTTATACCATAATGTGCAGGAATCCACTGAAGAACTATGATTTTATTTAATTTTTGGATTTGTTTAATCATTGAATAGATTTTTTTTTTATTAACACAGATGATGTTAAACACATGTTTCATTTAAACTTGTGAGTACAGTGAAACCTGTTCAAGACAAGTGAAATGGTCCTAATTTTTTTTTTCCGTTGTGGACAAGTTTCCGTGTTATTCAGGTGTGAAGTTAAAATGGAATATTTTATCATTTGTATAAATGAAAAACAAAATGGCATGCCACAATTTGTAGGAATTACAAAATATTCCGTTTAACACTACTGACATTAAATCAACTTCCTGTCGCTTATTTAATTGGTGAATGATCTTGATGAAAATCACATTTCCTGTATAAATTGTATCGTAACTCATAAAACACCATAAAATTTATTAATTACACTAAATTTGATATCTAACACTATATTATAATACTGTACTGTATATCACTGCACATTATTTAATTGGAATAGGAGCCTAGAAGCCTTGAATGCTGGATTATCTCATTTCTTTGCCAGTTCAAGTGTTTGCTTTGCAGAATAGGTCCAGAAATTGGCATGATCTTTGAGAGGGCAAGAAGAATGCACTCCCACAACAGTTCATTTATTTCTATGTAACCAGTTGTTTTCTGTTTCCTTTTATGTCGCCATTATTGACCCTAAGTCCCTCACTCATGATACAGCCTTTATTTTTTAAAGTGTTAAGTTACACCTGAGTTTTCCATTCATAAATTTCAACATTATTTTCCATACGCTTCGTTTCTCATTTTCCTCAATAACTTATACTTCATCAGTTAATGATAGTGCAACATTTTTTTATCACAATATCACTAATACACTGTATACGACAATATACAGGAGTGAAGCATTGAACATCTTTGAAGAGACTTGTCTGGCTAATCAATAGGGTAATAAAATTTATGACCACCAGACCAACATGTCCTCGCACCCTCAAAAATTTTGCAAAGAAAACTTGTTTTTATATTAGTGACCTACGTATTTCGTACATTTCTTGAAAGAACATACTGTTTCAAAATATAGTTTACATTAAAGTAGTGTGTTCAAAATATTATTTCCGTTTTGAACAGTAGCAGGCAGTTTCTGTTTCCTTATTGGACAGTTTCCGTTTCATTCAGAAAAAATTACACATAATACATATGAATTTTGCCAGGATCAATAAATTGTTCCAAAATAGACGGGATTCCAGATTATTCAGGTTCCGATTTGAACAGGTTTCGCTGTAATTGGTAACAAGTGGGCAGCAGGGGGGGGTCCTACAACAGTGCATTAGGATATAAGGTAAGTATCAAACGATTTTTATGTTGAAAGTAGTCTTATTTGTGGCTTTTAACTAAAACTACGCGTTTATCATTATAACATATTGGGAAGAAATAAAGAAAGAAAATAACTTTACTGTTAAATCATGAGCATTAGAAACAACATAAAGACCTACATCTCACAGGATCCAGTGAAACAAAAAACAATTATGCCTCCTTCAGTGTACACTTAGCGGCAAAAAGAATGGGCCGACTCTTGCTAAGTTCTATCGCGCGGTTCACTCGTGTAAACGTAACCCAGTGCAAGGCATTGCTGTGGTGTCTCTTCAATGAAAGTCATCCGTCTATAATATAATAAACTTTACGAGCAGTGTGTGGCCCAGTGGTAAGAAGTCTGACATACGTGCCAGAGGTTGTGAGTTCGCCTCCTGGTATGGTAAAATTATTATTATTTTTTTTTTTTTAACTTTTACTTAATTTATTAGTTTAAATGTGAAATGGCATTTGTTAACAAACTTCGTTATGCCTGCATTTTAAAAATATTATTGGCCATCACCTGTGGGCTGTTAGTAGGTGAGACCTGGTCTGTATAAACAAAAATACTTGTTTCACATCCTAAAAAAAACGGACGCATATCAAACACAAATAAATAATGAAATTAACACAAACAAACAATTTGTTAATATATTAACAAAACAAGGCTGTGGTGGGGACTAGTATCTCGTCCACAAACCACCTGCGTCAACATCTGCCCTCATTCTGCGCGGCATGGAATCCACAAAATTATGGAACAGGTCTAAATTCTTGGCCATCTTCTCCCACGCATCTAGATCTCTGTCCCACAATTCCTCAGGTGTCCGAACGGGTGGTTCTTCTGCCCAATTAGAACGTAGGATCCTTTTGACTGCAGCCCACAAATTTTGAAACGGATTCATATCTGGTGAATTTGGAGGCCAGTCGACTGGGTCGACATCACGCCTCCTCGTAAACCATCTTTGAATCCGGTTGGCGGTGTGTAGTCTATCACATGATTATCCTGCTGGAAGAAAAGTGTTCCTTCTGGATATCGTTTTCGGGCAGAAGGGATCATTACATTTGCCAAAATGTGTTCGTAGACTTCAGCCGTAAACAGACCGTGGATGCGTTCCAGAAGTCCTGCCCCATCGTGTGACATCCACCCCCAACATGCGGCCCTCACGCGAAGCGTATCGGTGGTCATTCATACAATAAACTAGGGCAGTACTATCATTGCTATTGGAGACAATTACCTCGGAGAAAATGACATTTCTCCAATCAAAGTCCTGTCGCAGAGTAGCATACACAGAATGTTACTGGAGATAATTATCTGGTTGGAGAAAATGACATTTCTCCAATCGAAGTCCTGTCGGAGAGTAGCATACGCAGAATAACCTATGCGAACCAGGGCAATGAGTTATTGTTTCTGTGCCATCTTCAAGCGTAATGACGAGACAGAACGTTATATTAACAGATAGCAGTATTGCTTGAAAGAGAGAGGGAGGTTTATTATTTATTAGAGTTTGGGCATATTCTAAGAGATATCGCCACATAATTATAGCTTTGCGAGACACATATGATGGCAATTTTGTAATTAAAAAAAAATATATTTGGGGAAATTCGAACCTTGAGCTACTACTATTAACTTGTTCAATATATCAATGCCGTAACAACTGACGCTACTGTAACTGTTTATATTGCTTCGCCATAATACATGGTTTTCCTGTTCATATTCGCTCCGGTTGATTTTGTATTTATCAATTTTATTACTATTTCACTCTTCAAGGGCTTGATGTATCTAGAATCAACCCGCCATTTGATTTTATTGCATATTTTAGCCTCTTAAACAAAATGCAGCAAATTTAAATGGTTTAATTATGTGTTACCTAGTGAACTACGGCTTTGACGAGATGAGCATGTGCAATGTATGTCTCTGGAACTTAGAAATTGTTGGCCGGCCCATTCTTTTTGCCGCTAAGTGTACCTTTTCTGGAGACTTACCATAGATCAATAATTATTTTAATTAACCATTATATGTTTTAGTTGAATCTTGAAATTGATTTATTTAATGTAATATAGTACATGCATTTGATATGAGAAATACACATTGACTACAAATATTTAACAATAGGGTCTGCTTATTCTAAAAACGAATAATTTGTTCCAGGCTCTACTGAAAGAAATCGTCAAAGATGATCTGGATATTATAGAATGCAAAGTGACTGATACAAACACCAACAAGGCCAAGTCTATAGCTTGGCAAAAGATTCACAATAGGTAAGCATGAAATTATTTTGAAGTGTAAATTATTATTTTTTTTATTTAGTTTTATTGCAAGGACTTTTTTAACTAATTATTGTTTATTTTGAAAAGATTCACACAGCTGAATGTGAGGCACAGGAACCTTATGGAGCTCAAGCAACAATGGCGTTGCATAAAAATGGAGGCAAAAAAATCTACTTCAATGAATCAAGCAATACAAGATCCTGGTGGTGAACCAAAACCTCCAAGTTCCAATAAGGATATGCCGGTAGTAGAAATAATGGAGATGATCCCACTGAAATTTGAGGTGGATGAAAATGAATTTAATACAGATTGTCTCCAGCCTATTACTGTAAGTAGAGCTATAGGTACTGTCTTTTATGTGAACATTCTTTTGCATAAACAAATGATAAGAGTTAATCAAACTTAAATGATAAATTTCTATAAAAGTTTAACTTTAATTTTTCATTTCATAAGAGAGAAGATTCAAAACTGAATTGTGGAATAGAGAATCATAGTTCTATATATGTACACATATCTACCTGAAAAACATTACAGTAGATTATTGATAATCCGGCTATTCCTTGTGTAGAAGGGCTAGAGTGCCAGATTACTGAAAGTGAATAAAAATATTGTGAAATTCATTAAATGTAATGGTAAAAGGTGGACAGCCACTTTACTTGCATTTCTAAATCAAAACTAGAACATTCCATACATGGCTGGCAGAGCGTGCCTCGCAGCTCATGTCACAAGGATGAGTAATCCCACCTCTTCTGTGCCATTGCACTTACCAATTAATATCAGCTGCAGTAACAATAAATTAATACAAGTCCATACTATATACACTCATAATTTTATTTGCTTAGAAGTTAAAAGGTTTCTATTAAATTTCTAAATTGTTTGAAGTAAATAATATAGTGTATAAGTAGTACACAGTATAACATATGGTACTGGTACAAATTCCTCAGCAAACTATTCCAGTAGAAGTGACAGGAAGTGCACTAGAAGGAGTTGAAAAATTGAGAAGTCGAATTACTCAAGTCTGGATTGTCAAGAGTCTAGTGTAATTATGTACTTTTAAAATTATAACTGCTTTTATCTTAATAATTTTTAAATGTAGGATACTACTCCAGTCTATGCCGACTGTGGGAGGGAAACCATTGAAGAAGCAGAACCATGCTCTTCAAGCCAACTAAATTCATGTTCTGAGGTAATAGTATAAAACATCTATTTAAAATCTTTTAATTATTTGATTGGCAATAGGATTATAAAGTATCGTTATGGTTACAGGTTCAAGGCACTTCTTTGGCTTCAGAGGATCCTATTGAAGAGAATATACCTCCCACAGACAGAAAACAAAAATGCAGTAGAAGAAGGCAGCTTTTTCAGGTAACTATTTCACAGTGAGTCACTACTATTGAGTCTGATGTTGATATTCATGTGATGTAAATGAACATCAGTTTAACTTAATTTGATCATGTGTTGGCAGATTATTGGCCCCTAATGTTTAGTGTATGGAATACATCAGCCATTCCATGAAAAGTGAGCCTGTTTTAGGATATTTCTATTTTTTATAGTTGGTGTAATGTAATGTGAGATACTAAAGCCCGGTTCTCACGGTGTGTGTTTCTGTGATGATTTGCATGCTGGGAGCACTGATGGAAGTTCTGTGTGCTTGCTTGCTGGAAATCTTGCTCCCCCCCCTCCCCAGTGGTTGCTTTGTTAGCTATCATGCTGGGTTTCAAGATAGGTTGCTTGCTATTTTTCGTGTTGGCTTGCATGCTGGATCCAAAGATGATATAATATATTAAATAATTTCAAGGGAAAAATTGTTCTGGAGCCGGGTATTGATCCCAGGACCCTTTGCTTAGTGGCAAATGCTCTACTGACTGAGCTACCCAGGAACTACACCCAACACCATCCCAATTTTTCCCTTTATATCCACACAACTCAAGTGGGCTGACAAGGTATCAGAAACCCAACTTTGAGTGCTCACGAATTCTGTGTGACTTGAATTGTGCTTTTCCGTTATATAGTGACGTGTGTGTGTGTGTGTGTGCGCGCGCGCGCGCGTGCGTGCGTGCGTGCGTGTGCGTGTGTGTCATCGGCGAAGCTCTGTCGGCTAAGGTGCTTGCCTACCGATCTGGAGTTGCGCTCGGGCGCGGGTTCGATTACCGTTTGGGTTGTTTACCTGGTTGGATTTTTTCCCGAGGTTTTCCCCAACAAGAAGGCAAATGTCAGATAATCTATGACGAATCAGCCTCATCTCGCCAAAACATCATCTCATCATCACAAAATCTCGACGCTAAATAACCTCGTAGTTGATACAGCATCGTTAAATAACCCAGTAAAATTATATATATATATATATATATATATATATATATATATATATATATATATATATACACACACACACACATACATGGATTGACACCTGGCCCCACATCAATTTTTCCCTTGAAATTATTCAAGTCTGCTTCACAGGGAACTATACCTGAAAGCCAGATTTGCGTATGTATTAGTCACTGCTGGAATCTTGTTGCCATGTTTGTTGTGTTCTAAGTAAATCTTTTTTCTGTATTCCTTAGTTTCTAAGAAACAGCAAATATATCGGACTTTAGCTGTTGCACACTTCTAGTTTAATTACTTTATTACATTATTTACTATTGTTAATGTAGGACTTTAGTTAGTTGTTTTCCACTCATAGTTTAGTTTCTTTTTCATCGTGAGTGTTGGCAATAGATGAAGCAGCAACACTGGAACCAGGAACGTAGCAATCACAGAACCAAGCTTGCTGGCCAGCAAAGAAACAAGTATCATGGGAACCGGGCTTAAGTTGCAACTTCAACTTTTTTCCTCCATTACTTGATCACCTCCTTAAATTAATTGTTTTTGTAGTTAAACCATCTATTGTGCGCAATAATTGTGGACAATTTGTTTTTAATTAAATGTTACTTGACATTCATACAATTTATATATACCGTCATTTGAGGTGATTTCGGACATTTTAATATATTTTTATTTAGGCAGATATATTAATTGCATCTTGAAAGCGTCCTTCCGCACATTTTTGTATTATGTAAGAAGAGTTTTTTTGATCAGATTAAAGTATCTTTATGTCATGAATTTTAATTGTTACTTATAACGATTTTACGCGCGCAATTTATTTGCTTCATTGTCGTGTACATTAATGAAGTGTAATTATGATGAAATAAACAACACTTTTCTTCTTCTCATTTTCAATATTATGTTGTTGTTGTTTAGTCAGCTGTCCAAAGACAGGTCTGAACCTCACAAGTGATAGATCTACCAAGAAGACACCACTTACGAGGCAACAGACCAGAAGATAATAGGGTAGGGTGGCTAGTTTCTTTCCCCCTCCATTGCATACACCGCTGACTAGCTACATAATGTAGTTGTTATTGGTATTAAATTTAGTCACTTGTGTGTTGTCAGAGCAGTAACGTGTGCAGTTGTATCATTGTGGGGTGACATTGGATGATGCCAATGGAGTTGAAGCTAAAAGAAATTATGACCCTAAGAGGCTAGAGTCTGATGTTAGAGTTGCCAAGGCAGGAAAACTTTCTTATTGTAAAGCTTCAAGAAAAAAAACTGAAGAGCAAGAAGAAGCTGACAGTACAGATGCCTCAAACTAGCAAGCTGTCTCGTTCGCGCAGGCGCATAGAGCATTTCTCCCCTACCACTCTCCGCCTACTGCTGTGCACTGTGGACTAGAATGGTACAGCTCAGTTCTAATAACAGTTGAGAAGGCTGCATAGGGAGGGTACATCTTGAATACATTGTCAAGAGGTCAACTTTTCAGATAATATGACTATAACTGGGTATTGGAGCCTAGGTGGGCCCCCTCCGTTAGCTCTACTACTTCCCCTCTCCAGGCAGCTTCCTAGTTTGAGGCATCTGTACCTTAGAGAAGGAGGAAGAAGAACAAGTGCCAAATGAAGACCTACCTGGACCTGAAAAACAGCCACTGGAAGGTGTATTAGATATAGAAGCTTTTATATTTGTTACTTACAGCTTACGACTATGAGCAAGGAATAAAACTACTGAAATATGTAGGAGTTGTAACAGATGTAGAAATGAAGTTCCTCTGGCCACACTGTAATAGTCATTCTGTATTTATTTTTCGTGATGTTGATCATTATCACAGTTCCAAAAGACAAGATTGCCGAAGTTCTTTAAAAGCCGCAGGAAGAAAAGAGAAGGTTTATTTTCAAAGAAAATGTTCTATAAAAGTTTCTTAGTATGTTTTGTGTGTATTCATAGTTTGTTACTTTTAGGCTATAAAGATTTTTTTTTTTAAGTATTAGTGGCTTGTTAATGATTTTCATTTGGTTAAGTTACACAGTGTCAGAACTGTAACAACAATGGATCATAACATGTTTTGAAAAGTCACTATGTGTTAATTATTAAAAATTTGAATGTGAGCAATGTTGTCAAGTTATCCTTTCTTTAATGTTTATGTACATGAAAAATATATGATACACTGTAAAATTGTGACAACTCACAGTTTTTACATGGTTGTTTCAGAATGACATATATAGCCTTTTGTGTGAATCTTAACCGTAATAGGACCATTGTTCTTTCTTTCTTGTGTTCAATGTTGACTTGAGATTAAAAATATATAACAGAATATTATTTTTTAAAGATAATTTATACACATACTGGTAATAATTAACACTTTGCAAATGTTTTGAGGGCTCTTAAGTGTATAATCTCTGGACCATAACGGTGGAATGGCTCATGTCATCCAATAATTAAGAATTAACAGATATGTTAAATTTGTTCAGAAAATAAATGAGTCATATTTAATGTTTCTTTGTTTCAGGAAGATGAATGCAGAATCTCAACCCAGCAGGTGGCTGAGAAGAAATCAGAAATGCTTACACAGCAGGAGAAAGAACACCTTAAAAGAATGGCAAATTTGGAAAAAGAAATGGACATGAAGGAATTGGAGCATGAGGAAAGAATGAGAAATATAAGAGAAGAAATGGGTATGAGGAGAAAAGAACATGAAGATAGACTAAGAATTAATCAGTTGAAGTATGAAATTTTATATTTAAAAAAGAAGTTACTCCAGGGTAATTGTGAAAAATAAGGCTAGGGTTTTAATACAGTTAAAAAGAGTAAAAAAAATGCAACAATGACCTAATATTGTCTTAAAAATGCAACAAAGATGTGAAAAAAAAATGCACATAAACAGCGAAAATACGAGTATGTTCTTTATTTTCAGTCTTTACATACAAAGTGATCATACATTAATTTTAGCATACTGTTGACCATTTTCATTCTACTCTTAGCTATAACTTTTGCAAAAATTGAAATGCTAATCAGTAAATTACAGTTCTATTAATCTCAAATGATTGTATAAAATATTATGTCGGTTGGTTTCCATTGCCTCACATTTGGAGACTTTTAACCCATTTTGTGCTTTGGCTCCCAATAAAGTCAACTTAGATTTTTTTTTATAATTGAAGTTTTTTTGTAAGTTTAGTGCAGCTCAGCAGGTTGTCTCGGTCAATTTTTATATTGTGTAGTCTGCATAGTGTGCATTTTTCTGTTTCTAAGAATTTTATATTGTACAGATGAGCGGCCAGAAAATCATGACCTGAGTTGAATTCAAACAATTGCAACGACTTCTTTCCTTGGTTTTGTGCAGTTACTTTCCCATGGTCTTCCAGTGCCTGCCCATTTTTTGCTAAGTGTTTCTTGATTGATGCGTGTGTTGAATACTTGTATGTCTGCTCTTGTTTTGAGTATTTTTGAAAGTGTTTGGTGACTCAGAATTTTATTTTGTTGTAGGAGTTTTGTTCCTTTTTTGCCACTATCTGCAGTGTCATTTTTTAGTAGGCCAACATGTGAGGAAAACCATTGAATGTGTATTTTCTTTTATAGGTTTTCTAACATTCTAATTAGTTCTACGCCAAAAAGTATAGCTCTGTTTCTGCATCAAAATTGGTTGCTATATACTATGAAAAGGGTATTGGAGCTATGTGTGTAAATGTGTTACATTCTGTTCGGTATCTTTCATAGATTGTCTTCTTATGGGTTTTGTTCTTCTCCATGTTAATTCTGATAGAGATTTAATTTTGAGGATTTCTTCTACTGTGGGTTTGTTTTGTGTGTATATTTGGTTGGAGTTGTTTTGACAGCTTTTTTTTTTTTTTTATGAGTTCCAAGATGCTGTTCTGAGAACATTCTAGTTTGTTAAGTTTTGTTTTTTAAGCTGTTAACGATATCGTCACTGCCATATTTGATTACAAGTTATGTTGAGAGTGTCATGTTAGCTTTCCCATGTTACTTCACTAGTTATTTTATCAGGGTTGATCTTTGTTTACTGTGATGGAACAACTGTATAAGGCAGACCAAACAGCAGTCCTCGGCTTTACCAAGGACTATATTCTTTAAGAGACTGCACTAGTCACGTGCAAGATTTATGGAATATAACGGCAGTCTTTTGAATGCAAAAATAAGGAAATATAGATTTAATAAAATATTATAAAATTATCACAGTGAAATAAAGGAGAAATATGATGTGGTTCAGGGGATATCTTTGAAATCAATGAAAGTTAATTTTGGGACAATCTTCACCAAAGCATTAATACATAGTTACGATTGTGTTGACGTAATTGGTTCAGAGAAAATAGTTCGTCTGTTACGAAAAAACTCTCAGCAGCCATAAAATTATATACTGCTTTGATCATATTGTTTATCAGTTTTAGGAAACAAAACTATCATAAGGGCCATAGCCAACAAGAAACATCACTAGCAAAGTGATAAACCCATTTGGCCATAGTAAAATGAAAGAAAATTTGAGTGAGGTTTTAGTTTGAAGAAAGAAAATAGATACTTTGCAAGACATTGTGAAACATTATCAGAAGAAAATGAGAGAAAGATATAATTCTTGTGGTGAATCTTGCAACAGATTAATACTAGGAAAGTAAGGTAAACTCAATAGAACAGTTTTAACAATATTATTCACCAATACTGAAATGAGTGTCAAATTTCTTCAGGAAGTGCTTTCTCTGAAAAGTTCTGCTGAGTGTGGAGAATGTGGAAATGAAATGAATTCACTCGAGAAGTGGTGATGTTGCAAACCGAATTGCAATACGAAGTTAAGTTCAAGATATGACTCATTCAACAACAGCAAATTAACATATGAAGAATCATGCATCTGTTCTATGAAATTCTGAATAATACACCCAGAGATAACATAAAACAAAAATACAATTTTGATGACCATGCTCTTAGTAACTGGAGATCGCTTGTAAGATGTCTTGATTTTTTAAGTAGAAATGTTCAAATAAATGAGTGATCCAAGGAAAATCATTGGAATAGATTAAAGCAAATTAGGAAAACAAATACTACAAAGGCCATTATGTACAGGAACAGTGGCTGTTTGGAGGAGTTGGAAGTGGTACTGGACAGTGCTTTTTATTTTAGTGCCAATAGAGAACCATAGTTAACTCCTAAAACTGATCAAGCAGTGGTTAAAACCAGGAACAACGATTATCTACGACTGTTGGAAATCTTACAGCAATATAAGCAAACATGGTTTCAATCATCTGAGAGTGAACCATTCCATACAATTCATCAACGAATTATCTGGTGCACACACAAATATGATTGAGTCAACTTGCCCCATGTAAAAGCTTGACTGGCAGAAAAGCGAATTCACAGGTTACCTGGCAACTTACATCTTCAACAAAGAATGCGGTTCAAAAGAGAATGCATTACTTTCCGTGTAAGTCTAGCATCGAGATAGGTTATGTCTCTTCCTTCATAATGAGTTTCTTTCATAGGAAATTACAAGATGTGATTATGGATTTTAAGCATTTCTTCTCCTGAGACAGCTTTTGGATTTGGAGCCTTCCCTCTCTGATATTTTGGTGACTTTCTAGCCATCTGGAGTTTACAAAGTCCCTCAACACTTCTCTTTGTTGTTCCAAGCAAACTGATAAATGCAGATATACAAATCTTTTTGCGAATACCATTAATCACAACATGGTACAGAAATGTACAACTTTTTGGATTGCCTCCTTTGCAGATACGTTGTCTTTGAACTGATATGCAATCAATTAAGCCTTGAAGATAAATATCTTTTTATTCCAAATAACAAACGCTGCTCAGAATATCTGCCTGTGCAAGATCATCTATGCCTTCAAAGCACTTGTGACGACACCTGCGAAAATAATAAATACCTAACTCAATATTAGGTCATTGTTTGTCTTAAATCAAATTCCATGATATCAGATATGCAGTAATACAGCCAAATACAAGTTTCAGTTTCCTAACATCAAATTATCACTATAAATTGCCTTGCAGTTGAAAAGTAATATATTCAAATTGAATATAAAATCAGACACCAGACTTTGTCCTATAACCGATAATTACTTGCTTGCATTGCTGTCCTGTTTTAATTGCAGACACGGCTTTCCCACATGATTTATATGAGCTGAGCCTTTAATTTTAGCAGCTTAATTATCTGTCACTAATGAAGTTCAGTATTTCTCACACCTCATTGTTTCTTTGGCTTCGGAAATATATCCTCCTCCACTATAGCAGCCATTTTGCGACAGTTGATTTAGCGAGAAACAGAGAAAAGGCGGCTGTAGAAACAGCAGAAAGGCAACATGCGATATTCTGCTGAAAGTATGGCATTTGAAGAAGGTGCCAGATCCAAACCCAGTGAAGGACTTGTAACTTTCTTCAAATGACATAAAAATTAGACAGGATGAATACCGTATGTACATAGATGGGATCTGCCTCCTTTTTCTACAGAACAGTGTGTCTTGCAGAATGTCATACTCCCACTAACTCGATTTGAGAGAAATGTGACTTAACCCCTTTTTCCATTTCCTGATTCATATGAGTAGTTTAATATCAAAGACGGACATCTGTCGTTTCCATAGTTTTTATATAGAGGCAGTTTTTTGTTTCACAATGTTGTTTGTAATATTTTAACACAATTCATTTTTACAAATGTAGTGTTGGAGTTCGTATATGCTTTTTAGAACCTGTCAACATCACTTTTAAACAATTACTATGTAAAATTTTGTTCTAAAAAAACAGATGTCCGCTTTTGAAATGAAAAAGTGCAGGTGTCCACTTCTGATATAAACTGCCATGTAGGTGTCCGTTTTTGATTCAAATATCAATTACTGGTATCAAAATGGACTGTACAAGCTAGTCTGTGTAGTGTCAGTAACTATCAAGGAAATTATAATTCAAAAGTGGAAAGTGGAATTATTTTTAACAAATTAATATACATTTTGTAGTACGAATTGATTATTAATTACAAGAACACTGAATTACAAAAATAACTATTGTGTCTTTCTTATTACAAAATTATTTTCACATTATTCTTAAACAAATGTACATGTTCATGAGAACTAATTGACATTATAACGTTGAAAATTACAATATACTTTAACGTTACTTGATTATAACACTGAAACGGAAATAATGTCCACCTTTAAACAGGCACCAGAACTGGGTTGTCACCCAACTCTTCTTGAAGATCAAAACATTCACATTCTGTATCTTGTGACTCTGGATCATGTAGGGTTGAACTGAGCAGATTGTTATAGTACTCAAGACCTGGGATGCTTCTCCAGTTTTCCCCAAAATGTTTTGAGAGTAACTTGCCGACATCTTTCAGTTTTTCAGCCTTTACTGAAACTCCAAGAGGAATGTCGAAGGGGTTCATTTCTGCAGGTGTGCACTTTCCTTTACAAATTGGTCTTTCGCTGCCCACATCAATGTTGTATGCCATTTCACCTCTGACAACCACGTTTCCTTTCCTCGTCTTTCGTAAAATTACACGTCTGCAAGAGGAAAGTTTGAAATGAAGCTGGCTTGCAGACTTCAAACACTGTTTGGCTACTGCTTTCCAGTCAGATGGTTTCCAGTCACTTCCAATCAGTTTTAATGTTCCATATTTTTTAAATATTGCATAATAATCCTCTTTCGTTGTGATGGTTTCAATTTTCCTCAGCTCTCTTTCAATCAAACCAAACACTCTATCAGAAGGGAGGAAAGAGTGGCCTGTCACAGGATAAATCAGTTCAAGTTGTGAGATGTTCTGGGGGGCGCAAATGCCCAGCCATTTTGTACACATTGTTAGGACATTTACGTTTTTATTTTGTCCAGCGCAGCCATCTGCAACAAGACGAAGAGTGTCATAATTCGAGAGATCAAGAGAGTTAACTTCATTGAATACGACAGAAGCAACTTCATTAGACGACTTTCTAGCCTCATCTTCAGTCCATGAATAAATGGAGACATTGTCAGGGTTTAAGGAGTCTGTTGACAAACCTTTAACTAATAAATTGTAACAGTAGAGCTGTCTGGAGTAGTAAGCCATTTGGTCACTAACCTTCGGAAGAACAAGGTTCTTCTGACAGTCGAATGACATAACAAAACAGCCTGGAGGCTTTTGATGCAAATGTTCAAAAAAGGATTGTGCTTGTTTTTTGTGTAATTGCAATTTGAATTTCAATCCTGCTTTCTCAACCTCATTTTTCTCCATCATAATCCTGCTTTCCAACTCAATGCATGTGCTACACTCATCTACAGCTGGGGCAGAGAAACCAATATTAAAATTCGTGCAGAACACTTTCCTGAAAAAACCCTGTGCAACCTTAATATTTTCAGGCTTGCCTTCATTGTACATTTTCCAAAGTTTACGTATGTTCAGTTCTGATGGTAGATACACACGTGAACTTTTTTCTCTTGAGTAATGAGATTCTGATGCTTTAAGAGTGCAGATGAAATTCTTTACCGCATCTCTTTTCGGACCAAACTTTGCTTCTTTATGGTTTCCTCCTCTTGTTTCTACAGGAACATGAGATTTCCCGTTTTTAAACCTTTTAAAGACCCCTATGATTCTATGTTTGGTTAATGGTGCCAGAATGTTCAAAAATGTACTCCTACAAACCCTGAGATTGTTTCCAGCCTGGTTCACAATAGAGTACTGGAATGTTGCGGATTTGCTCTTAACTGGATCTTTCTTTTTCCTCTTTGGGTTGGGTATCTCAGCTCGACAATATTTCAAAATAAATGCATCCTGCTTACTTTTCTCGGGAGTGGAATAAAAGGCTTCATGAAAATCCTTGATATCACGTGTAGTCAGTAGCATGCATTGATAGCCAACCCTATGGCCACAAGTTGGGTGCACAGGGAGACCTTTGGCAGAATATCTGAACAAACAAAACAAATCCCTATTACAACTTTCCCCTCAGGAACACAAAATATTAGTGAGGGAGAGAGAGAAAAAATAAAGAGAAGAAAAGTGCTATAGAAATGACCTAAAACATTATGGCACTAATAATAAAATTATTGAAAGATATTCTTCCAATAATACATAGGCCTACTTTACCTAAAACAAACACAAACCAAGAGAAAATATAAGAAACCTGGTTACAGAAAAGATTGTATGTGTAGACATGATTAATCTGACTTCTTTAGAACCAAATACCCTGCTTTTCAAGTTCAAAATACAAATAAAAATGTCTACATAACACCTACCGTACTGAAAACATATTTACATGTTCCATTATAGGCTATTAAAGCATATGTGATATCAAACTTTTCTCCGATTGATTAATATTTTACACAACAAACAAAAAAAGGAGGTTGTGCATTACAGAGACGTTCCTTACCTTTGTCTCTTTTCAATGTTTCTTTTCCATTGTTGAGGTTGAGATTTCCTCTTCCTAGCATTTCCAGACTTCACTGGTGTGATATTCTGTACCATTTCACAATCAGATTAAAAAACAGTGTAAATTAATCTTAAAAAAAAGACAATATTTTTAAGGACAGACACTACAGCGTCCACTAATCCACAATAACAATACGCCATGACAGATATCTTGATCATCTGATCAGAATACTATTCTATTATTGGTTTATTTGTCAGGTGTCCGCATTTGAAACAAACCTATCATGTAGGTGTCCACTTCTGAAATAGACATCGTAATAAAATGCTATAAAACACATACATGTGTCGATTTTTGAAAGACATAAATGCCGTAATTGAAAAGAGCATGAAAAATTGTATAAGAATCCACAGATATCTAAATTTCGGTCTGAGGGTCAGATGTCCGCCTTTGATATTAAGCTACTCATATGTACTATCTTTTGCTTCAACAGTGGCTGGACTGCAGAAACCAAGAGAAATAAGTGTAAAAATCCATTGTAATAACTCTACAAATTTTATAAACTGTATTTGTCCTATCTTAAATGAATTGACTTGTGTAAAATACCTGTATTTGAGAATATACTGTATATAGATCAGCATTTAAGATGCGACAAACATGTTAATTACTTTTGCAATAGACTAAGAAAAACCATTTATAAATTTGTGATAGTTTATTCTTTTATATCAGTTACTGTGTAACGTCTAGTGTACTTTAGCTCTGGTTGAACCATGTTACAATATAGGTATATTAGTGTGGGGAGTATTTCGAAAGCCACTCTTAACAAACTAATTTTGCTTCAGAAACTAATTCTAAAAATTTGTTTAAATAAATCTTTACTTTATCCAACCAATTTGATTTTTATAAAATTTTAAATCTTAAAAATAAACCAGTTATTTAATAATTTTTTTTATTAACTTGTTATAAACACAAGGAAAGTCTTCACAATTATGGCATTAGATGCAATGACATAACATTAAAAATGCCAAGGTGTAAAACTACTAGAATAATAAAACATAGTGCAAATCTACAACAAAGTCATACAAAAATTCCCTTAACTAGATAATGCTAATATGAATTATTTAAAAAAAAAAAATAAAATTCATCTTTCGGACCAATCCAATAGAAATTTGTTTCTAAACCTTTTAAAGTCTTAAATAGTAGGTTGTCCAGCTGTAATATATTCGACCTGCTGATTCCGTCATGTAGGTTCACTGCCATCACGTAGTTATTGTTTCGTCAATGCTACCGAGTGATGACCGTAGTTGAAGTCATGAAGGTTTTTATTTTTCTTTGAAGTGTCGAGTTCGTAAATGATCTAAGTCATTTATTAAGCAAACACAAGTATTGAGTCTTTATTGTACGATTTCTCTAAGTCCAACAATAGTTCATAGAATAGTAAAGTGGTGTAGCGCCAAGTACAGCATATGCAAGCAGGGTGTTGAGTCTCTCCAGGATCTTGGTGACTGCCCCTTTTAATAGATCTCGTCAGGTGTAATGTTTTCTCCTCTCCGACCACATGACACGAGGGTACAGTGGTTGTGTCCCTCTTGTCACAGAGTCGCGCACAGATGAGTGTGCATATTTACCCATGTTAATATGTCCTATGGTTGAGGGTGATCTCAGTTAAGTTAACAAGTCTAAGGATCACTCATCTCATGATTATGTGCTTTCCTATCTTATTGTAAAGGAAACAAGCTTCCTTCCTTCATAGGTGCTGTATCACCAATATCCCACAATCTTATGTCTTACAACATTACACGGTTATTACACAATTACCACAATTAACAGTATACTTGACCTTACATACTTGGTTATTCTCTGTAGTGATTACCATGTACCTATTACACACTCTTCCTAAAGAAAAGGATAGATGTTTCTAAATACATTGATTCTTTTCTTAATGAAAGAATCGTCGACTTCTCGTGCATTGGCAATAGAGTGTGTTTCACTGTTTTCCTTGGGTTCAGAAGATAAAGATATTAAAGATACAGAGGACCAGATAGGTTGGATCTCTATCATTGCCATATCCTCTCCTGTAGAGTTTTCACTTGGAGGAATTCTGCTAAAACGTGTACTAAAATAGTCAGGTTGGTTAACTGTAATGGTGTCGGTTATGTTGGTACATTGATCGACATATTCACCGGGAGTACATAATTTCCAATATTTCCAAAAGCAATCTCTACAACGTTGACAGTAACAACAACATAAAACAATTCCTATCATAATTATAAACCATGAAAGTGCAAGTATCCAAGAGCTGGTTACAGCATACCAATAATTGTAAGTTCATTGATCTTCCTTGGCAATGAGTTTGTCAATCTCTCCGCTTTAATGCTGGCTAGTCTTAAATCATCTTGTGATGAAAGAATGTCAACAAGAGGTAGCTTACATATATGGGGATATTCGGAATCTTCTCTGCGTTTTTGTTTTGATCAAAACAACAGTCAAAATTCACTTCTGCAATTGGTACAATATCACTAGAAGAATTACTATTCTTGATTTGCATGGCATACAATGTTACATAGGATGAATAACCTTTACATCCTGGTAATAGGGTTAAAATGCCAGTGTCTGAAATCTTAATGGTTTGTGTGAAGCTAGGACATAGTATAGTGAAGGTCTCTTCTTGGGGAGATACATAGATCCATTGGTTACTCCTATGTAAGGGTATCCAGAAAGTATGCTCAAATTTTACAATTCTAAGATTACAATTTCCTGGTATCTTCTGTGTGGAAGGATGGAGAAGTGAAGCTTCGCAGTCCATTTCTTGCACATAGGTGTATAGGGGTATTTCCTCTTTACATACAAAGTGTAATTCATTGGGTTGAAAACAAAGCTGTAGTTCATTACTTGTTAGTTTACCATAATGCTGATGTATAGCGTCACTGAAAAAAAAATTCCTTATGAAAATCAATAAAATGATACAAAGTCTTTTGTTGTTTAGAAGGAAAGGGAAGAAGTTTGTATAGATGGTATTGAGTTGGTGATAGTAAGGGAATATTTAAGACATATACTAGGAAGTTTTTATAAGAGTAGATAGTAGGAAGAATTATCTTTTGAAGTTCAGAGAAAGGGAAATTAGGATATTCCAATTCGCTTGGCAGTCCTCCCATTTTCATTATTTCATCTCATTAGTATCATTAACTGTGGTTGTATAGTCCCTGTTTCTGCATGTACTAATGCATCTACTATTATTTCTAACTTCTTCAGTCCCTCTTTGGACTAGTCTAAATTGTTCGTTTAAGAGATTTACATTAATAATTTCATCCTTCAAAAATTGAATGTCTTGTCTTGTTTTAGATGCTAATAATTCAAGATTCTCTTTTAATTTCTGCTCATTTATATTTACTTTCTGAATGGTTTGATTAACACTAAGAATCGTAGATTTAATTACAAGCATATGTTCTTTAGCCACATGTAGAAAGTCTTCTCGTTTTTCTAGCTCACTAATGTGTGCGTCTGCATCTGTTTCTGTTAATGTCCCAAATAGTACTTTTTCTGCTTCCCAGCAAAATTTAAAATCCCTCGCTTCTCTCGCCCATCACTACTTTCGGTATTTATATACAGAGCTATTATATCCTTCAATTGATAATCTGCTTCGACTTTGATACCATATGTTGACCAAAACTTTGACAATCTGTTAAGTGATACCACAGTTGACTTTCTTGCTTCTTGC
Organism: Periplaneta americana; assembly: GCF_040183065.1. Lineage (NCBI taxonomy): Eukaryota > Metazoa > Arthropoda > Insecta > Blattodea > Blattidae > Periplaneta > Periplaneta americana. Next base: position 116,546,613 of record NC_091118.1, on the reverse strand, counting down.
AATATTCTTTTACTCGTGAAAAATGATTTTCCGTATTTTTCCATAATTCCTTAGATGGCATTAAGTTAATATTCGTCACTACTCTCCATTTTGTAAGATAGAATAAAATAGTGCCTATCTCATCAAAGTGTAGACCAGTTTTAGACTTTACCTCTTTAACAACTTGAGCTATCAGTAGGTTATTTCCATACCCTAGCAAAAATAAGATCGCTATCCAAATCTTAGTCTGCATGCTTCCAGTTCTTTTCTCTTTCAGTTTGAAAGTGGAGAGAAATAGGGTTTTAACCTATTTTCGTGCACCTTATGAGGTTTTCTTTTTCCTACTTCCTGAATAACAACATTTGAATCTCTGTTTTCTGTGACTTCGAATGGTCCCTTCCATAGTGCATCTAATTTATGCTTGTTTTCTACCTGTAATAGGACTAAATCATCTTTGTTATAATAGGCATAGTCTTGCAGGCCTCTTTTCTGCTGCTTAAGTTTATGTGATCATAACCTATCCTTGGCTGTCCTGAACGTATTTTGTAGGCGACTTTTCAAATCCATGACAAAATCATCATAATTATATTGCAGTCTTTCTGGTTTCTGCACTATACCTGGTATGTTCGCAATGTGTCCAAATAGCATTTCATAAGAGGTGAATTTAGTAATGGAATGTGGCGTTGTGTTGTGTTGCAAAAGTCGCGAATTTAAACCACCTATGTCATTGATCATTCTTCTCATGACAAAAGCATCTCAAGTAATGAATCAATGTTTTATGCATTCTCTCTAAGGCTCCGTTACTTTCAGGGTGATATGCAGTTGTCTTCATTTTCTCAATTTTTTTAATTTTCCATACTCTTTTAAAGATTTCACTCATAAAGTTGGCTTCTTGGTCAGTGACTATTTGATTTGGTATTCCATAGATCAAAATAACATGTTCAATAAACTTTTCGCTAACCTCCTCTGCTGTTTGACTTTCTGCTACAATTAAGTATTTACTTAAGTTATCCTGACATATTAAAATGTATTTGTGTCCATCTTCTGTAATGGACCTACAATGTCTAGATATAGTTTTTCCCATAGGCTGATTTTGGTATTTCCTACCCTGTTATTTTTGTGTCTGACGTACCGTGCTGTTTTGAATAAATTCTGTTACCTTTGATTCCATTCCTTTCCATTGAATATATAGTTTGATTCTTTCCAAGGTTTCATTCCCGGTGTTCTCCCAATTGTGCTTCTTTCCAAGGTTTGCTTAAGTCCCTAGTGTTCTCCTATTGGGCAGTTGTGAAATTCATTAGTTGTGAACTTTGCTTCCTTTCTTCAGTTATCTCTTTAGTAGTAGTCACGCAGCTGACAGGATTCCTACTCAGACTATCTGCATTACAATGTCGTTTTCCAGCCCTATGCACAATTTCATAATCGTATTCCTCTAGCAGTAATTTCCATCTAATTAACCTCGAACTGGGGTCTTTCACATCGAAGATCCATATTAGTCCCTTGTGATCTGTAACTATCTGGAATTTCCTTTGAGATATGTAAAATCTGAAATGTTTACATGCCCAAACCACAGCTAAAAGTTCCTTTTCAGTTGTCGAATAATGTAGTTCTGCCTGATTAAGTATTCTACTGGCATAAAGTATGGGCTTATCTTGACCTAGCTTTCCTTGGCTTAATATTGCTCCTATAGCATAACCACTCGCATCAGTAGTGATGATAAACGGTTTTGTGAAATCTGGGTATTGTAACATTGGTGCGCTACTAACATTTGTAACATTTCAAAGCTATTCTGCTCCCTTTCGTTTCATGTCCATGATGTCTCTTTCTTTAACAAGTTAGTTAGGGGGCCTGGCAATGGCACTAAAATCATTAATAAATTTATGGTAATATCCTGCTAATCCTAGGAAGGATTTTATATCTTTTGGGTTTATAGGTATCGGGAATTTCAATATCGCTTCTGGTTTCTTTGGATCTGGCTTAACACCGTATAGAATTACTACGTATCTTAGGTAAGTTAACTCTTGTTCCAGAAAGTCATTTATCTGGTTCGATTTTAAGATTGTATTCTCTCATCTTGGAAAATATTTGTCTAAGTTTCTGATTATGTTCTGCTAATGACTCTCCTGTCACTAAAATGTCGTCTATGTAAACTAAAGCCTTTGTATCTAACAATTCTCCTAAAATGTTATTCATCATTCGTTGAAACATACTAGGTGTTGATTTTAATCCAAATGACCCATCAGCGTGCTGAAGGCTGTCTTACATTGGTTTTCTTTTGCAGTTGGGACTTGTAAATACCCACTAGCACAGTCCAATGCCGTGAAATAGTGCCCCCCGCCAAATTTGTCTAATATGTCTTGGATATTTGGTAAGGGGTAACTGTCCCCCACCGTAACTTTGTTTAATTTGCGAAAGTCTATACAAAGTCTCCATTTTCTTTCTCCTGACGCATCCACCTTTTTCAGAACCACTATTAAAGGGAAGTTCCATTCGCTTTTACTTTGGGTTATCACTCCGTCTTCCAGCATTTGCTCTATGTTTTGCAATTTCCTTCTGATGTGCTTCTGGTAGTCTATAATTTTTTAAGATGATTGCCCTACCTTTAGAAATTTCAAGTGTTGTTATAACATGCTCTGCTTCTGTTGTATTACTCATCTTGTCCCCCGGTAATTTAAAAATATCCACGAACTCTTTGCAAAGTTTATGTATTTCCTCACTTCCTTTAGTGACGTGATCTAACCTTAACTTTTGATCAAGTAGTTGTACCCTTCCTTGCTTTGGTTTGAATTCAATGCAAACGTTCCCTGCCTGTCATGATGGCAGTTTCTGTAATGTGGGTGCCCCTGTTACCCATATTGAGTTGCTGTTATTATTTAATACCATACAAGAATATGTATTATTTTCACAAAAAATCTAACTCGACACACAAACCACGTCCTTTTGAAATTCTTGATGATCAGTGAAACGAGTTTCCTTTTCTGATGTCTTAAATTGCACAACCTTCTCAGTTAGTGATTCTATGACTGGGCCTAATTGATAATCTTTTGACCTTAGCCAAGTTTGTCCTAAAATGAGGCTGAGATCTTTAGGTAGAATTTCAACCACATAACCTTCATGAGTCAGAGATTCCAATGTGTCATTTATTCAGAGTTGAATTTTACCTTTTACCTTCATTCTATTTCCTGTGATACCATGTATCATGAATTGAGATTTATCCCAGTTTGTTTTTCTTAGTGACTCCTTCACTAGAGAAATCTCGGAACCTGTATCTAGTAAAGCGAGATTTACTTCACCCTTTAAATTTGGACTGAAAACGTACTATTCAAAATCCCCTAATAGTGATTTGAAGACTTCTCCTCGAAAACTGTTTATTAATGCTGCAACCTTCATTTACCTTGGTCTGTTCTGGTTGCGCAAACAGCTCTATTATCTGTTTCGGCAATCTTTGGTTTCATGCCCTGTTTTCCTACAGTTTCGGCATACCTGTTTATTTCTACAATCCTTTGCCATGTGGCCCTTGCCCTGGCACCTACAGCATTGTATTGCCTGAACCATAGTAGATTCGCGTTTAACATATTGTTTCCTTTCCTGATGGTCTTTTTGCTTGTCCTTTTGACTCTATAATTGTCCCTAACCTGTTTGTTGAATTTTGAATCTTTGTGGTTTACATTCACTTTCTTCCTGTAGTGCAGTTTCTACTAATTGAACCATCGAAACCTTTTCCCCTTTTGTTTCACTATATATTTTACTCTCTCATCTTTTAAACAGGCCACAAAAGTGCCTTTTAGAAATTCACGTACTAATGCACTTGGTCCTTCTAGCAGGTTTCCCCCTATCTGTTTTTCAAGTCTCTTCATCCTGCTTCTAACCTCACTATATAGGTCGGTGCCCAATGCATCTACTCTTGCATCCTATTGAGCTACAGTTTCTGTTGGTCCTTTTCTAGCAACGAATAGGTTTCTGGCATAATATTCTAAAGTTCGCCTAACCGCATAATTTTCTTCTAAAATTTGTTTTATCTCTTCCCAAGATGTATGATTTCTAGATAAAATCTTTTCCTTAGCATCTCCTAGAATTTTTGACACTACAAATGTAAGTAATATGGGGTGTTTGTCTGGATGAACTAGTTCAAAGGCTGGTTCTACTTCTTCACAAAATGAACTCCTTTACATTGCCATCAAATGGGCATGATATTAATTTTAAAGCCTGGACCACCAGTATATAGCTATCATTCTGAGAGTTTTCCTGACTCTCCTGCATAATTTGATGAGTATCGTGTTCCTCATCTGAGTCTGCCATGGTGGAATGAACTGATCTTTAGAGAATAGAAGGTGAAGGGTAGACAGGGCTTCGAAGTTCGGTCCTTGATGTTCCTCGGAACGGGATTCTCTCGGCTGGTCACAGTTGCGTTCCCTCGGGTGCCATGGCTGCTACTAGTGATAGCCCCTGGCTACGTTGGACTTGGATGTTGTCTTCTTGAATAACCTGGTGAAGTAGTTTAGCCAAAACCGCTCCCCAGGTGTCCTGCAGGCGTTGATCCTCGGATGAGCTCGTCGTCTCTGTCTCCAATCTCAATTGGATAGAATTAGAGTCCTCCTGCTCCAAGTTGACGATGTTCCTTTAGAGAAATCGAACTCAAGACTGCGGTTAATATTGTGCAAGCAATCACACTGCTGCGACCTTGTAATATGTTCGACCTGCTGAGTCCATCATGTAGATTTGCTGCCACCAGGTAAGTTAGTTATTGTTTCATCAATGCTTCCGAGTATGAATATCACCACCAATATACTAGGGGCACAAGAAATAGGCGGGTATGGCGAACCCCTCATTCACTACCTCGACTCCTACACCCTCAGAACCTGCTTGGTGTATGGTCCTGTCCCAAATAACTTACTTGTCCATTCACACGTTTTGCACTATCGGAAAACTTTAAAGAACAAATAAAATAATAATGTGATTTCTAGTAATTACAAATACCTGATTTACTGAATATTGTTGTTTTGTTTAGCAAACTGTCCGAACACAGGTCTGAAACTCGTGACAACAATAAAGCATCACTCATGAGGTAACTAAGCCAGGATGTAATAGGTTATGACGGCCAGTTCTCTTTCCCCCTCCATTGCATACATTGCTGAATAGTAACATATTACACTAATCAGACTTTAGATGATATTATAATTTACAATATTTAGCCATTTCACAAATGTAATAATTATTATAATGTAATGTAAACCTAATACAAGAAATCAAATATTTAGCATCACACACAAGTAGACCTATTTTGTTTTTATGTGTTTTCAGAATATTATATTGAAATAGTAAATACTAAAATATAATGTTTATACAGTTATCAACTTAGTGAATCATGGGAAAATAAAAAATTAATATATTGTTTTGTACTATGTGTAGAAAATGTACACATTATTATAACATGAACGGCTTAGCTTAACAAAAGAACTGACGCAATAAGTATGACTAAAAAAAATCGTTTTATAAATAAAATTAGGCACCTAACACTACTCCGAATCTATATGATGAGTTTCGTTCAGTCTAAATTTGTTTATGAGTCTGTATTATTGCAATCCATCAACAATTAAATACAAAAACAGTCTGTGGATCTGCATTATTAAAGTAGTTAATCCACATATAAGTTATACATCGCGGAAACAGTAAAATGTATTGATTTCGACTCCGATCAAGCTAGGTAGAAATTATAAACAAATAAAACATTCAATGTAATGAGAAGCACTGCCATTAATGTGTTTGTATCATTTAATTATACTATTATAATTTTCATCATCATCATCATCATCATCTCAGTCTGAAAATTTGTCAATTTTGTCAGTAATTATACACATTAGGCCTACACAACAAATTATTCAATTCACATTTATTACTTATACGGTATAAGCAAAAAATATTGTCATTATCAATTCCAGATACAGTGAAACTTTTAGAGAAGTGATAAAAATACAGGCATCATAAAGTTCAATTTGTTCAATGTTTAAAAAAATCCACTACTTAGAAAACATGTCAAAATCACTGCCTGCTTCAGAACTGTCACTTCCTAAATTTACTACAATTCTTTCCATTAGCACATCCCTGGCCACTTCTTTCATAAAATCCTCTTCCTGTATTTTCTCAGAGTGCATCACACATTTTTTCCAGTCATGCTCTGTTACTCTGTCCAAAGCTTCTTCCAGCAACATTCTAACGCCTTTAATTTTAAATGTTTTATTTTTTTCTGCAACCTCCCCTTTTACTGTCGCCCATATTAGTTCGATTGGGTTATACTGACAATGGTAAGGCAGTAGACGAACTACTTCATGACCCATCTCTGCAGCAATGTTGTCTAATTCGTACACTTTGGGGAATAATCCTTTATATTTATCCACAATCTGGAGTAATTCAGGAACGGACTTTTGAGGATCATGAGGAATTTCTTTACTGGCGAGCCAGGACACAATTTCTAACTTTCTGGAATTTGTTGTGGAAATTTTCTCGAACACGTGCGAATGGTACGATGCATTGTCCATGACGATGACACAGCTTTATTCCAGACTCTGGAGAAGATCGATGAACCACTCTTTAAACACCTCACTGTTCATTTGCTGATAGTAGTCACCATTGTTGCTTTCTTGAAATACTGTACCATCTTTGCCCCTTCAATAAATCCATAGTTCGATGAGCCTGCATGGCAAACAATTAGTCGTGATCCCTTTCCAATGGACACCTTAAGACCACCAGATGATGATGAATTATTCCATATAGTTTTTCTACTGTGGTTTTGGTTCACCCACGTTTCATCTATATAAATTATTGAGCACAGAGTTTCTTCTTCTCTGATGTGCATTTTCCTTAAGAAAGAGATTCGTACTGCAATGATGTCGTTTCTTTCCACAAGAAAACGTCTGCTGTTATTGCTCCTCTTGTATGTATATCCAAGTCTTCTCAGAATTTTGCCCATCGAACTCTTAGAACCTTCGAAATTAACAGCTTCCATAACTTTTTCCTGCATGGGGTACATGCCTGGTCATAAAATTCTTGAATTTTACACCTAATGAGATCCTTCTGGAAATCGTCTATATCAGTGACAGGCTTCTTATGTTCTACAGTCTTCTTCGGAGACAAAAAAAGATGACTCCGCAGCATTGTTTTCTGCTGTTCTTCCTTCTGCACAAATTTTCTGAACTGATCGCAGAGAAACACCACACGCCTTGGCAGTAGCTGTCTGCGTTGATGATAGTACACTTTTATGTCATCACAATCTTTAAGTTCTTTCAAGGAACAGTAAACTTGATAAATAACGCCTTTAGTATGACTTCTGATATCAGGGCTCGACTGAGACATGATAGCAATTACTTGGATGATTAGTATTTAAAAATATTGTTTGTAATCAGTGATTAGTATTTAAAAATACTGTTTATTGTTGTATATATTTGCGAACAAGCTATAACACAGTAGTATCACAGACGAGCACTTGTCAACAACTAGCATTCAAATGCAGCAACAGGAAGGTCTCTTTGTTCAGGTCATAAACCGCTAGAGAAATGGTGGAGTGAGTCGTTTCTGCACAAGACCAAAAACCCACCTATTTCTCTTGTACTTACTATACCAAGTGATGACCATAGTTGAGGTCGTGAAGGGTTTTATGATTCTTCGAAGTGTCGAGTTCGTAAATGATCTAATCATTTAGTAAGCAAACACAAGCATTGAGTCTTTATTGCACGATTTCTCCAAATCCAACAACAGTTTATAGAATAGTAAAAGTGGCATAGCGCCAGGTACAGCATACTGCAAGTAGGGTGTTGAGTCTCTCCAGGATCTTGGTGACTGCCCCTTTTAATAGATCTCGTCAGGTGTGACATTTTCTCCTCTCTGACCACATGACATGAGGGTGCAGTAGTTGCGTCCCTCTGGTCACATGAGAGTCGCACATGGATGAGTGTGCATATTTACCCATGTTAACATGTACTATGGCTGAGGGTGATCTCTGTTAAGTTAACAAGTCTAAGGATCACCCATCTCGTGATTATGTACTATCCTATCTTATCCTAAAGGAAACAAGTTTCCTTCCTTCATAGGCACCGTATCACCAACATTCCAGAGTCTTACATCTGGATTGAATACAATTCCAATTTATACATTACACAGTTATTACACAATTACCACAATTAATAGTATACTTGACCTTATATATTCGGTTATTGCCTGTAGTGATTACTGTGTACCTATTACACAGCCATCCGAAAAACCGGGAATACTAGTACTTGGAAATGTCAGAGAATTTCGTAAATTCTGGGAAAACCGGAAGTGACAGAGAATTCCAGGGAAAACTTGGAATTTCATTCCTTCTTCCATCAAATAATACCAACCACACTTAATTAGCAAATGGTTAGCCATTACTTACTTTTTGTTTTTGTAGAATATAAATGGAACTCAGGCAATGAAGCTAACCATGGACCTATTTTGCCATTAAACTTTGTAACATCGCAGCATCTCACTTTTAACTTTTCACCATAAATTACACTGCTTTGCATTTTTCATTTAATTCTGCAAAGTCTTTGTGTATCAGTAGTCATTGCAATTCCCTGTTCTTGAGCTCCATTTCCTAGCAAATGAAGACATCTGAGTAATAAATAGTGTTTTAAATGAAAACTATGAACTTTTTCGTGTATTTGGTTCTAGAACAGGCTCAGTTCTTTCAAAAATATAATCTGTGTGAGTTGGTATGATTTGAAAACATTCCCAGAATTGAGATAAATTTACGTTATGGTAATTTATCCTGTTCTTATCATATTTCTTCCCTAAAATCTTTGCGAAAAACTCGTTCACTTTTCAGCATATGATTTTGCACTTTCAAAATGATTGTATTGATGAAACAAAAGTATTTGAAAAGTTTTCTCTACTTTTTCTTTCACTTTATGAACCAGTTATAGTGTTACAGTAGAACAGAAACTGCAAAGTGAAAAGTTTAATGGTGGAATAGGCCCCTGATACAGAGTGAGTTTACTTCTGTGGTAGTTTCATTGAAATAGTGACATGGGGAGACTGGGATCGATTCTAACATTTTAGACATCTTATTCAATAAATTTTGTATTTATTGTTAAAATAAACTTAAAATTTGGCAAAAACATGATCATTCCCTTGTAGTTACACTGATCGCCTCAAAAGAAAATTCAGACTGATGTTGTTCCTGAAATTTGATTATATTTACATCAGTGCAGATTGTTAGAATTGACCCAGCTATGGATCAATTGTAACACCAGTATGGGTCAATTGTAACACGTGTTTCTTTTGTTAAAAATAACATCACACATTCAGTTTTATCTCGCAATATGTTTATTTAAAGTCATATGTGACATAACTTAACATGTTCAAATTCTGAATTTATAGCCTATGAAATTGTAATGCACATTAATGTGAATTGTGTGTTGAAAAGTATAAGAAAACATAAATTGTGAACCAGTCTGTCTAAGTATCTGTTATCAAAGTATTGTATTTAGTCTGAATAATAGTTCGGACATTCGTATTGACGTTCACCCTTTGTACAACGAAGGTGAGCCCACTTCTTACAACTGATGCACATCACCCACTTCTCATTTGGAAGACTATCACTGTAATTATCAAGACAGACAAGACAAATACATTCTTCTTCTTCTGATGAGCTTTCCTCTGACATTTTTTTCTCTCTGGTAGATTAATTTCTTTTTAGCACCGTAAACTGGGGTTACTTTGAATACAGAGGAAACTTTGAACATTTTTTTCAGGCAATCATATTTAGGTTTCTAGATGCTACACTTGTTAGATGTAGGTAAATTTGGTATGAGAATAATTTTTATAATAATTTATTTCCATCTATAACAAGTGCAGCATATGTTGTTGTCTAGTGCCTTGCATTTGGCAATGAAGCCATTAGCAGATAAGTGCAGCATATAGAAACCTAAATATGATTTTCTGAAAAATGTTCAAAGTTTCCTCTGTGTTCAAAATAACCCCAGTTTATGGTACCTTTCTCGGCATTATTTCCCCCCCCCCCCCCCATTTTTTTTCTGCAAGTCTCAATTTTTTGCTGGCAGCCTCTTGTCTCTTTTTGGTCCGTTCTTCAAGTGCTAGCTTCTCCGGAGTGCTGGTTAGGATTGAGCTTTTCCCTTTTCTTCTACCTTGACGTTGGGATGAAGCATGAAGGGAAGTAGCCTTTGGAGATTGAGGGACTACCTCTGGTGAGAAAGCTGCTGAAGGCTGGGGAAAATGTTCTGAAGGAGGCTGTGGAGGAGAAGCAGTTGGTAGGCCAAGATTCGGGTTTGGTTGATCAGTCACTTCACATGGTGCATAATCGGAATCATCGAACACATTGGCGTTGAAGGGCCAGGTTCCTGTCGCCAAAAATCCGGATATTATGTTCTTAGGGGTTGCAGCTTCCGGCAGAGCAGTAGCGACAAGATTCGGGTTTGGTTGATCAGTCACTTCGCATGGTGCATAATCGGAATCATCGAACACATTGGCGTTGAAGGGCCAGGTTCCTGTCGCCAAAAATCCGGATATTATGTTCTTAGGGGTCGCAGCTTCCGGCAGAGCAGTAACGACAATTTCTGGAATGTCATGTATTGTCATTCTAGTTCCTGGGTGCACTTTCATCCAAGAGTTCATCTTTAAATTTATTGATCTTTTAAATGGGCCAAAAAAGGGAACAATGTGGTGGAAAAGGCAAGAGAACTATTCCGTTCTATCTAAAGAATTCAATTGTCGGAAGATTAATGTGGCTTTCATGATTGTCGAGAATCAATAACACTTTTATTTTCAATTGCTGGTTTTGCGTGTTTTGCAAAGTGTTGTATGGAAGCCAGAAACTCGTCACTTTGCATCCAGCCAGAACCATTTGCTGCTCCAATACACCCTACTGGTCCACCTCGGAGGAAATGGTCCTTAAAGTTTTTCCTCGGGAACACACACATTGGTGGCACACAGTTACCTGTAGCATTCACAGCTATGCACACTGTAACTAGTGTGCCACGTTCTGCAGATATAATGGCTCCAACTTGCTTCTTTCCCTTTTCAGCAATAATCTTGCTGGGAGTTTGCACAGTATCACCCCTGTCTCATCCACATTGTACACGTTGTGTGCCTCAAATTTATTTTCATCGACCACTTTTGATAAATGATTAAAAAAATATGGTGACATTAGCCTGATTAAAGTTCATGGCTCTGGCAAGACTTGTTGCCTCTCGGCGACAAATGGATAGGGAGGGATTTCTTTTCAAAAAGGCATGAAGCCAGTCCAAACTAGCCATTTGTGTTTCACTCCAACCCGAAGGAAATTTTAATTCGTAGTGGACTGCACACTGATACGCGAGACTCCTCAAATCACGCGTACAAAGACCGTAATATAGATCTGCGCAACTTTTGACATAAACTGTGAGAGCTTCTTCTTGTTCCTTATCGAATACCCGATTATGAGGATGATATCCAATTGTAGGATTTTCGTTTTTCCTCTTTTTCTGGCAAAATCTATAAGTGACACATGACAAATTCCATGCGCCTTTGCGACACTTCTGATAGCCCTCCGCTTATCACCTCTTCGGCGGCAGCTTCCATTACATGTTGAGGGATTTTTCGTCTGTCGTTCTTACTCGAGTTCTTGGCATTCTATAATAAAATTTAATATTTTCGTTTATATTATTATCTCATAAGGTACCGATATTGTTTTATCAGTATAATATTTAATCGGACATGAACGTACAAAGAAGATTAATCACACAGGTTAAGCAAGCGGGGTCAAGTGTAACATGTTACAACCGACCCCAACAGATGTGTTACAATCCATCCCCCTGACACCGTTACAGACAAAGAGCTGCTCAGTTTCAGAAGTAAGAGAATACAATACCTTAAACCACTCCTCATTGAAACATATTTATTAAAACCGTAATTCAAAATCCTCTTACCTGAAGTACTGCAGGTAGAAAAGTTCACAGAAATAGAATTTTTACTTTCAGCTCACAAAAACACCTTTTACACTTGACACCACACAACTTGCAACTGAGAACAATAACATACTATACCACGGTCCAGCCGTCTCTGCTGCATCGTTTTGCCATCTTTCGGACATTATAGAAACTTTAGCTGTCGTGAAATAAGCAGTGTTACAATTGACCCCAGTCTCCCCTACCTGTAACACGTCTTCAAAATATGACAGACTGGATCACCTCTGGCCCTGCAGTGTTCTTTAACAATAAGTTTTAATACAGACAGTTGGTTTTGTTTGTGAAAAATATCCTTATATTGTTTCATGGAATACCACTTTTGAGCGTGAGTTTTATGTAAATAAACAACTTTTTAAATTTAGGATCTACTCAAGAATCTCTTGAGGCCCAGAGATGGGTATATGGTGCTATTTGAAAAATTGGAAGAATTGAAAAGATCTCCATTAATAGAATTATTGTTCATGCTGTAAGGAATGCCCAGGCATTTGTAATTTCAGAATCTAAAAGAGAAATAAAAAAGACATTGAATTAACAAAGTGTTAAAAAAAATAAGAAAAGGGCTGTTTTGGTGATAAAAAAAAACTTAGAAGAAAAGAAAAGAAGGGTATTGTAGTGGAAGAAACCCAACAGACTTTGGTAGCTATAAAAATGAAAACAGTCTTTCTGCAGCAATAAAGGTGGTGTGATGGGTTGTTTTAAAAATAAATTCAATTGAATGGAACTTTAAAATGTTTGACAATGTAATGGTCACTTAAATATGGGTCTATTTTTAATATTAAATTGAAAAAATACAGTAAAAAAATTATTTAATGGAATTGTATTTTATTTTCAACTTCACTTTATAAATTGTAACATAAGGGGGAAAAAATCTTTGTGTCTGGAGAACAGGGAAATGTCAGGGAATTTTAAAATTAGATTTGTGTGGACACTAAAGTACAAGTCTCTTCTTTTTGCCCCTCCCTTTTTTTTTCCATTTATTGCAGGGCTGGGCAATGGGAGCGAATCCAATCTCTAAACGGGGATGTTTAATATTCATTCGGCATGGCATTAACGCTGCGCAGTGTTTGGCAGGGAAGAAAGGGGTTGAAGAGAAGTCATATGCTCCCCGTGGGAGAGTAGAATGCGCTCTTGGTGCCCAGCCCTGATTTATTGTATTCCATAGATCTTATATTAGCATTGAAGCTTTAAGATGTGGACACTACATGTCTGTTCTAAGATTTATTTATTTTACATTAGCTCTAAGCATGAGCTATGCTCATTTAGAAGGTGCTATTATTTTGGTTTTTTTTTTTTTTTTTTTTTTTTAGATTAGTTATAGGTTAAACACTCATTGAAGTTATTTATGTATGTTTAAGTTCTTGTTTATTTGTGTCCTTGTGTTATATATATCAATGTATTTTTTATAATATATTTGTATTTGAAAATTAATTTGTAATAAAATATTATGACATAAGGTTTTTTGCTTAATTTTATTCTGATGTCACAAAGATCATTTTTCTATATAATACAGAGAAACCCAAACTAAAATCGATTACATTAAGTTCCTACCTAAACTCTTGAGTGTCACAATGGTCTTCAGTCTTTCTTCATTCAATATTGTCTTGACTTCTCTCTCTCTCTCTCTCTTTTTTTTTTTTTTTTTTTGGACTAATGGCAGGTACTTGACTGTTCGTCATTCATCCATATGTAGCCAATTGTGTAGACCAGGCCTGCACAAGTTTTGCGCTCTCCAAGTTGGCTCACAATTCACGAGCGGAATGCAGATATTGGCTGCGCTCTGTATAAGGGTGGACTGGAAGAAGGGGTGATCTTGTACAAAATGTACACAAAAGGAAGTACTAGTATGAGTGTTCATGAAATGAATTCCCGTTCATTGTTCACAAAACTATCTGGGACTATTACTAATTAATAAAGAAATATTTATTTCACAGAAATAATAGAAATTCTATAGCTACTTAAATATACAATATCATTTTGTTATATTTTTATTTATCAGTACATCAAAACGGGGTTTTATGCTGTTGGCAGCTGAAAGGAACAGTACTGATCGTAATGAAACATCAGTTACAGATGTTCAGTGCCTGCCTTTATTAAAGTTGATAATAGAAAACAGTTGCTCACAAATATAAATGTTGAGCCAAACATAGCAATAATTTTCACAGCCAGCCTGTGTATTTGTGGATATGTATCATTGCTGAGGTTTAGTCTTGTAAAACTCATCCATGCTAGTAGTATTATTCAAACGGTCTTTAGCCCTTAAGTCACATTGAAGATAAATAAGTTCAAGCTGTAAATCATTAAATGTTATGTTTTATTTAATGACTCTCGCAACTGCCGAGGTTATATCAGTGTTGCCGGTGTGCCATAATTTTGTCTCGCAGGAGTTCTTTTACATGCCAGTAAATCTACTGACATGAGCCTGTCGCATTTAAGCATACTTAAATGCCATCGACCTGGCCTGGAATCGAACCTGCAACTTCGAGCATAGACGGCCAGCGCTATACCAACTGTGCCAACCTGTAAGTCGTATGGTACTGTTTCAACTGGTGTTGAAGGAATTTATTATGATAACTTACCAATTAAGACAAGATCTTGGACCCTAGAATTAAATCCATTTTGAATTTCAATTAATATTTGCACATAATCGTTTAACATAGCTTCATCACGAGCAGTTTCTGTCGTTCGAAAGTGAGCCATATTACCTTGCCGAAACTGACTTATGAAAAGTGGAAGTTTACGACTGAAATCCCGTAATTTATTCAACATAACAACAATGAGCTGGCCTTTTCCCTGAAGAGAGATATTTAAATTGTTGAAGATTAATAAATTCTAACGTACCCTACCTCATGTAATAATGCAACTTTCAACTGTTGAACCTTTTTACTGCGATCTTCACCAAAAACCATCATACGTGTGTGTGTGTGTGTGTTAGCAGATAAGGCACTGAGTATTGACGCCAGCTGCTCTGAAAAGATAAGCATTTTCCCATGCACTATTGGAAGAATTTGCCTGATGATCACTTTTCCGTCTTTTAGATTTCTCCATTATGTAACCGTAGATAGGCAAAGTGAAATAGCTATTGATAATACACACTACACCAGATAGCTGTGTGGACTATCCTCTACCTTAGCAGGCCTACGTCATTCCGATGTATCTTTCCAGCGAGCTGTTAGACGACTCTCCCGCTCTTTCAATGAGCGCCGTTTGTGCAGGCCTGTTGTAGATCAATTTACCGACATCCTAGCCATTGTACTGCCGTGTCTTGACATACATGTAAGTATTTTTTTCCAGGGTAATCAGCTACAGTACTTAATAATGATGATTAAATAATAATTTGTTTTTGCATTGTAGCACATTAAAAAAAGTTACTCTGATTTTCTGTTCGGTACCGGTAATCTATATAGGTATGAAACATGACAAGTCAGGACAGAAGAAATGTCGGAAGGAAGTGATATTGAGAGAGAAGTACGTGAAGGATGGCCTTTATCACCTACCCTGTTCAACATCTACTTAGATGATTTAGTACAGAATTGTTTTCAGAACATGGGAGGAATGATAGTAGGAGGAAGAAGAATACAGTGCATAAGATTTGCTGACGATATGGCATTGTTAGCAGAAGATGAGACGATACTAAGTGATAGTCTAGTGGAGCTAATGACAACTGTAAGCAGTATGGGATGAAGACAAATGTAAATAAGACGAAGACCACAGTCATAGGGAGAAAAATAAAGGAGGTAAATTTTCGAATTCTAAATGAGGCAGCAGAGCATGTGGACAGTTTCAAATACTTGGGGTGTACTATAAGCAGTAACATGAGCTGCTGCCAGGAAGTCAAAACCAGGATAGCAATGGCCAAGGAAGCTTCTAATGGAAAGAGAAGCATCTTTTGCGGACCTCTGGAAAAAGAACTATAAGGAAGATACTAGTGAAGTGCTTTGTGTGGAGTGTGGCACTGTCTAGGACAGGAACATGGATATTACGACGAAGTGAATAGAAGCATTTGAAATGTGGATATGAAGAAGAATGAAACGTGTGAAGTGGACAGACAGAAACAAATGAAGCTGTGTTGGAAAGAGTGAGTGAAGAAAGGATGATGCTCTTCTAACTCCGAGTAAACGGAATGTTATTCTCTTGCTCAATGCCATCTCACAGCTTCCATGAAACTCATTAAACTGGCGCGAGCCTCTTGTTTTCATGAACAGCGTATTCCGAATCTCACCGGTCCGGTGGCATCAATGACGTCACGTTGCAACGAAATAAGGAACAAAACTGCTGGAAGGATCGATGATGTCATGGCGACTGTGTTAAGTGGTTATCTGTGCTACGCTAGCAAAATTTTGCGAAATTTCCGTACTGCCATCTCGTTCAAAGAAAAGAGATCATAAACAACTTATTTCTTGAACCGGTAGTAATAACTGGTCCGTTGACATGTTCGCTCATAAGCCATTAACATGTTGTTTTTACGTTGTGCTCATTACAAACAATACAGCAGAACTAAAGCAGAACACACCGCCATGACACAACAGTGCACGATGTCATTCGTCTGCTAATTCCCGCCCTATACAAGAACCAATCAGATTCACTGATGGCGGCTGATGGAGACTGCCACCACAGCGAATAGGGATTATAAAGAATTGACACTTCGCGTCGGTACCTTTGACGTAGCCGGACCGATTTCAATGACCTTCAAGCCAGCTAGAGCGTCAGATTCTGCTTTCTCCCTAGAGTTGGCGACACAGCGGAAATATAACACATACAATTAATACATCTAGGTACATTATGTACTCAAAAAAAAATAAATAAATAAATTGGATCCATAAAATAATAAATCCTTCATTAACTGTAATGTCTACACTCTAGAGTTTCTTTATAATGAGAGTTCAGACGTTGACCCCAACAACAATTAAAATATGTAATGATTTGATAGCGCTGAAAATGGAAAAACAAAACTCTTACGAAAAGTAAAACCATATGCCTATATTATATTATATACAAATATTAAACGAATTCGATACTTAATTTTATAATGTATTATATTATTTTATAATATAATTTATGATATCTGAAATATAAAATATTATTATTACAACTAGTTTGTCACTGAGAAATAAGGAAAAACTTGAATTTATTTGAAGCAAAGCGTTACTGGATTATGCAATAAGGTAGGCGATGTTTGGATCCTGTGCCTTAATTCTATTCTCCATTATTATCTTAGCGTATGCTCGATTACACTACCTTTAGCGCTTGAAAGTGGAACTAGCCGCTGGCGCACAGAGAAACAAAACACAGGAAAATTCGCTCAGTGTCCATTCTTTATAATCCCTATTCGCTGGCCACCACCTCTGTAAGTTGATGGCACCGGTGCGACACCGGTGGAGCATCAATGACATCATCGGTGGAATTCGGAACACCGTGATGCCTTCGGATTGCTCACCGGTGAGATTCGGAATACGCTCGAAGTTGGTCGTGAGAGTTTGACGAAATCTGACAACGTTGGCAAGTTGACGTCGTTGGCGACACTGGACGCAAGTTCATTGAGGTTAGAATCCAAAGAGTTTGTAATATATGTATTACAAACTCTTTGTTAGAATCACATGTGTGAATAAAGCGCGGCATTTGATTTGTGTTAAGCTCGAAGTGTTGGTCCGTTTGTTTTCTTAGTATTTGTGAGAAATGCAGAAATATTCTCGACTAAAGCGAGAATTGGAGAATATTGCAAAAAGTCCGCCACCAGGAATATCGTGTTCTTGCAAGGAAGATTGTGTTGATATTCTTGATGCCAGTAAGTTTATCGTATGCTATGCTGTGGTTGGTTTATTTTTCACTATATAGCAACCAAGCTCCGTGTTGTTTCACTGCACATGTTTAGTAATAACAAATTAGGCCTACTTATTATTTCACGCTTTCAATTTTATCCTACTTTCATGGGGAACCTCAAGGTGCCAGTACATTTTATATAACCTTACTCTAACTCATGTTTGCTTACATTATTATTGTAACACTAGGCTAACAATATTTCAGTTTATCGATAAAACAAGAGTGTATATCGTCAAACACCTGCCACTTTTGCGATTCTTCGCGCCAACAAATAGCCTGATCGGCAACAAGGTTAGGTAGGCCTATGGTTTGATTATTTCTGACTAGTAGTCCACTGTGAGGGCGGCGATGAACCTTCGGGTTCCTTAAAAGCCATTTGTAAGTAAGTAAGTAAGTCCACTGCCAGTGACACACAGATGAGACCGCGTTGTCTGTGACAGGTAGCCGCTAGCCACACTGTCAGCAAGACAGGGTTTGATGAGGGATAGTTGTCACGGACTGAGTTTACGTTTAATTTAGCCTAAGTAGTCGCTGGTTGCGCGAAGTGTCAGAAAAGTGGCACGTGTTGTTCAATATCCCCAAGCAAGGATTTTAAACCCTAAATAAGTAATGAACTAACTTCTGTAGAAGTTAAAATACTTGTTTCACTCTTTTAGAAATAAAGTCCGGGATGGTTAGCCAGAACTGAAACTATGAGATTATTTTGTCAAATACAACACTTCACTTGGATTATTATTATTACTGTTATTATTATTTAAAAAATTAGCCACATTATAGCTTACGTACTTACGAATAAGAAATGAAGCTGTGCTAGAAAGACTGGGTGAAGAAAAAATAGGCCATTGGAATAGTTAAGTCGTCTGAGGGACTTGCTGCCGATCAGAAATTGCACTCGGGTGTGGGTTCGATTCCCGTTTGGGCTGATTACTTGGTTGTTTTTTTTTTTTCGAGGTTTTCCCCAACCGTCAGGTGAATGTCAGGTAATCTATGACGAATCCTCGGCCTCATCTCATCAAATACCATGTTGCTATCATCAATCCTATTGACGCTAAATAACCCAATAACTTAGTTGATACCGGTACTAAAAAAAAAAAGAACAATGCTGAAACTGATCAGGAAGAGGAAAAGGAATTGGCTGGGTCACTGGCTGAGAGGAAACTGTCTACTGAAGGATGCACTGGAAGGAATGGTGAAAGGGAGAAGAGTTTGGGGCAGAAGAAGATATCAGATGATAGACGACATTAAGATAGGCCTATATGGATCATATGAGGAGACAACGAATAAGGCAGAAAATAGGAAAGACTGGAGAATGCTGGGTTTGCAGTGAAAGACCTGCCCTTGGGTAGGACACTATGAATGAATAAATTACTTACGAAAGTATAGACCTAAGTTACTTAAGTGTTGTACGTACATGGAATGCTATATCTTCCTTTTACTTGTGGTGTGTTTCAGGTATCATAGGCATGCAAGACACACCATATGAGAATGGTGTTTTCAAACTCGAAATCCAAATTCCAGAAAAGTAAGTAATTTTGGTTACTGTATGATTCCTGTACATTTGTTGGTCATGAACCTTTCTTACACGAATCAAGAGTGAATAATGTAGGAGCTCTCGCTTATCACACCATACAATAACTTACAGGCCTATATACTTACTTACTTACTTACTTACTGGCTTTTAAGGAACCCGGAGGTTCATTGCCGCCCTCACATAAGCCCGCCATTGGTCCCTATCCTGAGCAGGATTAATCCAGTCTCTACCATCATATCCCACCTCCCTCAAATCCATTTTAATATTATCTTCTCATCTACGTCTCGGCCTCCCCAAAGGTCTTTTCCCCTCTGGCCTCCCAACTAACACTCTATATGCGTTTCTGGATTCGCCCATATGTGCTACATGCCCTGTCCATCTCAAACGTCTGGATTTAATATTCCTAATTATGTCAGGTGAAGGATACAATGCGTGCAGTTCTGCGTTGTGTAACTTTCTCCATTCTCCTGTAACTTCATCCCTCTTAGCCCCGAATATTTTCCTAAGAACCTTATTCTCAAAAACCCTCAAACTCTGTTCCTCTCTCGAAGTGAGAGTCCAAGTTTCACAGCCATACAGAACAACCGGTAATATAACTGTTTTATAAATTCTAACTTTCCGATTTTTTGACAGCAGACTAGATGACAAAAGCTTCTCAACTGAATAATAACAGGCATTTCCCATATTTATTCTGCGTTTAATTTCCTCCTGAATGTCATTTATATTTGTTACTGTTGCTCCAAGATATTTGAATTTTTCCACCTCTTCGAAGGATAAATCTCCAACTTTTATAGTTCCATTTCGTACAATATTCTGATCACGAGACATAATCATATACTTAGTCTTTTCGGGATTTACTTCCAACCCTATCTCTTTACTTGCTTCAAGCAGAATTTCCGCGTTTTCCCTAATCGTTTGTGGATTTTCTCCTAACATATTCACGTCATCCGCATAGACAAGAAGCTGATGTAACCCGTTAAATTCCAAACCCTTTCTGTTATCCTGAACTTTCCTAATGGCATATAGGCCTATATAGTAAAACAAAATTGAATAATGATATTGGGATTCATAAACAAAAAAAGAAGGCTACATTGAAAATATTAAGTGAAAATAATTAGGTTACATTGAGTTACGAGTTACGATACCTTGGTTTAGGTTAGAGCATAATTAGTTGCTTAAGGATTTACCATTCACAGCAGGATATCTGCATTTGGTAAATGTGCATAAATAGTACAATTGGTTGGTTTTATGTAGAATGGAAGAGTGTTATTAGAGTCAGGTAATGACTGTGTTAGGAAAGTTTATGCTCTAGAGCAGATGTCAGCAACCTTTTAAAATCGAAGGGCCACATATTATTTGTAACATCAAGCAAAGAATCACAATTAAGAAAAACTGTAACACAACGACGTCTAAATGCCTGACTTTTGCAAAATGTCAACAATTTCGATGCTTGGCATTTTTACAATCCATGTTATTTTACACGAGAATACAATAATGCTTTAAAGAAAAAAAACTTCTACAAAGAGAAACTTTAATAAATTAATAAAAAATCAGATTTTCTTAATATATTGAATAGGCCTACATACATGGCAGAATATATTTTAAAGGTTTTACTTGTTTATAACCTACAGTTAATGGACATATGGATATATTACTTAAAAATGGTAAACAATTTTTACTGCATGTTGTGAGTTTTACTTGTAAAATTTCTGAAAGTTGCTGGCTAATTTGTGTACATCTGCTCAGTGGCGTAATGGAGAAAGGTTGACCCCCCCCCCCCCCAAAGTTTAATTTGGGTTCCCTAATAAAACAATTAATGTTCAAGCATATGGGTTCAGTAGCATGTCTTCAACCGCGGGAAATATCAAATTTGATAGGCTGACAGGACCTCGGAGGGATTAAAATTTGCTTGTATTATTATTATTATTATTATTATTATTATTATTATTATTAGCCTACTGGTAGGCTATTATTACTAATCATTATCATCATCATCCTTCACGAATTAGGCCTCTGTAGACCTGTTTCGGCCCCATCTAGCAGTCTTCTTAAAGGTCTTCCTGGTTGACGATTATTACTAATAATAATAATAATAATTAGTAGTAGTAGTAGTAGTGGTGGTAGCAGTAGTGGTGATGGTAGCAGCAGCAGTAGTGGTAGTTCCTAGATACACTGTTTACCTCCAAAATTTGGCACAGTGTAATATGTAGAATCCTATAGAATCCTTAAGGATCATTGGAAGCGGCGAAGACGTCTGTATTGTTTGAGGCAAAAGTTTTCACTACTTCACTCACGTAAATATTGAGTCCACTTTATCGCGCTTGTGACATGGTGCTACATAAGTATGTTTTTATTAGTTTTAATTTTGAAAAGGATCACTCAGCTGACGCAACAGTTACAGGTAAAGAGAGAAATAAAATGAAAGCAGTGCAAATGCCTGGTGTACTTGACACTAAAGCGTAATTTTCGTTTAAGAAGAGATGTGCCAATTTTCGAACTGACGTTATGTCTTTAATCTCGTTTTTTAATCCACTTTTGAAGCACTATAACTGAAATGAGAAATCTTCTGTTAAGTCTTCAACATACTATATTGATAAATGTTGTGCTTTACTATGCAATTCTTTGTCTTATGCAATAGTCAGAAACTGTGGGCTTAGTATACTGAACAGATCACGTAAACATGTCATAGAATTGAATCTAATTTTGATTTGATTAACAATGATGTCTAATGTCATGTTAAACATATTTACTTGAAAATATTTTTCAGGATCTGACAGACTTTCATCTTGAGCCAGTTCATCAAAATGCCTCTTAGTTTTGCGAAATCTCTTGTTTTCAAATTTGATGTCAACTCCCCATTGTTTTTCAAGAGACATGCTGGACAACAATGCTTCCTGGAAATTATTTCTGTAGTCATTGGTAAATTCGCAGCGTTTTTAAGTAACACTGAAGCTCGGGAAAGATCAAGGTCATTAGATTGTAGTAATTTTGATACCAAATTAACAGCTTCAAATAGTCCATGGGCTGCAGGTTGCTGGCATCTATTCTAGAGAATAATGAGTGCACTGTTAGCTGAACAACTAGAGCATAAGCATTCCACGCTAGTAGTATGGGTTCGAATCCCAGCGTATTCCAAGTGGAATTTGTGATGAACAGAGACAGTGCTTGGTGGTTGGTTTTTGCGGTTTCCTCCATTCCACCATTGATCATTATCATGTGGTGCTGTGCATTCCATTTCCCATGGTGCAACACTTACTCCAACAAAGAGCACTACAGCTTCAGCATGTTGCTCATAGATGGGATGCTTGGGTGTATGATAAAAGTCAAGTACCTGCCATTAAAATGAAAGTTGTATATCTGCAGTGCTCGGGAAAAGTGACACAAGTCAGTTTCCACAAACCTTTTTTGATAATTTATTGACAACTTACGGAACATCTGCTCGCTTGGAAGAAAATACATAAGCATTTCTCCCATTACAATAATTCATACACAAAAAAATCAAATCGACATAAACCAGTGTAAGTTGTCAATAAATTCTGAAAAAAGGTTTGTGGAAACTGACTTATGTCACTTTTCCCAAGCACTGCAGATATTTACATTGTTATATGCATATAGTTTCTCCAAAACACAAATCAAAACAAAAATTGAAGATAAATAAGTTAAAAAATTGAAGACAAATAAGTTAAAAAATTTAAAACCAGTGGTAGATCCTATTTTAAAATAGGATTCATCTGCCCATGACAGAAAAGATGGTACCGGTACTGTTTAAACTACTGGGAATCATTGTCTGGCTACACAAATATAAAATTTACTCCTCATCTGAAACCTGTAATGACTAATTTTGACGGAATGTACACCATTTTCAATCAGTCATTCCCATCTAAAAAGACAGTAATGTAAAATACCATAATAGTTTCAGTATTAACACAGTTAAGTTAAAAAGTTGTTAATTTAAAAAAAAAATAACAAATCATTAGGGAACCATTGTATTTGAATTATACATTAATTAAAGTATTTGATACAAGTTTACAGCTAAGCCCTACATTTTTAGATGTTAAACTATTTCATTTTTAAGTTATTAATCAATAAATTTTCTATTTTCTTCTACATTTCATTTTCTGGTGAACCAAATATGATAGTTTTTAGGATCTATTTGGACCTACTTTTTGGTCATAGCGTAAAAAGAAACAAAACAAATATACCAATAATAGGAAAGTTGCAACATTTCTAATGGGTCATGGCAAAATAAGATTGTGCTACTTACACTTCAAATTAAGTGACAGTCCTTCGTGCACATGTGGCACAGAAGAACAGACAGTGGATCATCTTCTCTTTGAATGCATCAGCATTGATAAAGAGAGATTTTTCATCCTCTACATGTGAGGAAGGTGTCTCTAAAGTTTCTCCATAGGTACCTTTTTGTTACATACTATATATTATACAGTATATCCCAAAAGCCATAAGTAGAAACATTTGCAAAGTTGTGACTTATTTTTGTACAGGTATCCTTTCGAACCACCTCATTTGCGATTTATAACGCCCGTGTACCACCCAAATGTTGATGTTGCTGGACGAATCTGCCTCGATCTATTGCGACTACCTCCGAAAGGAACATGGCGACCTGTGGTAACACTGAGTGGCTTGCTGACATCTGTGCAGATGTTGTTGACACATCCCAATCCAGACGACCCCCTCATGTCGGAGATTGTAAGTGCAGAGTTTTCAATTAATACTGAGACAGTACATAAATTAAGGGGATTTTTCACGTACCGTACTTGTGTAAGTAATTTTGAAACCTCCAGGCTCCTTTCTCACTAGTCACATCTGCAATCATTAAGACAGTTAGATGCTAATGATATCTTCTGTTAGATAACAAAGAGTGTTCATGTTTAATATGATCTGCAGGTTGCTTATAATGTTATAAATGAGGGAGAAGACAATGGCGGATTATTCAGAAGAGATGCACTTTGCTAATGAAGTATAGGAAAACTCACAGTCTTGCGAAAGATTTATCTATCTTCGTCTCGAGGTGAACAAAATGGTGAGAAAGGTTTGCTACTTGTATATAGATGTCATCCCAAATGGTTATATTCGTTAGATAGATCCAACTTTAGAAGCAATCAGCAGTGTAAAAAGTCCAAGCCATGCCTTTCTTGGAGTATATTCATTCTTCAACCAAAATTTCATTCAAAGTAATACATTTTTCCCCCTCATTCCACTTGTTACTTTTAAGATTGAAACTGCTGCAAAATTTAGGGGCTGTCTGCAATAACAAGGCAAATCGACATACCTTGATTATAGTTTTACAGTTATAAAATCAATGTAAGTACATTTGCCTTGCTATTGCAGGAACGAAAATATTCATATTTTATTCCCATGACACACATTCACTAGTTTTATGCTTAGAAACTGAGGTCCTCTATAAAGTCTCATTAGTTGGCGCTAGTGTCCATAGTTACAATAAACATCCATGCTCCAGTGTGCCGCGGCATATGTAACAGTTTGTTTACTTGATGCAACATGGAAACGGATGATTGGAGTGATTTGGAAGAACATTATATTATTTTGGAGAACAAAAAAAGAATCAATCAATTAATCTTCTTAATGTATCCAGCTGTTTGCTGACAACATAAAGTCCACTGTAGTCTAGTCAGTTTTTGTTTTTCACGAGAAATGAGGGGTATTTTGATCGGTGTTCATTATAGATGCCTGTTGCTAGTAGCCAGAGTTGGGGTGTAGTCATTATATACTGCAGGGCTGTGTCTTCTGCAACTGGTACTGATGATTTTAATTTACTTCTTTTGTGGTTTATGGATGGACAGTATAGAAGAATGTGTTCCAGATCTTCATCATGATTATTACACCACAGATAAGTAGGGTTATCGGAAATGTGAAATCAGTGTAGGTACAATTGTGTGACAATTTGACCTGTTCTGGCTCTTGTTAAAAATGTCTGAACATGTCTGGGCAAGTTTTTGTACATTTCCAGGTCATTTGGTTTCTTTTGTGCAGACTGTAAAATTTTTCCTTTGTCAGAAGAGAGCCAATAGTTGATCCATAGGTTTATAAAATGAGACTTTACTGAAGCAAAAGCATTGGATAGAGATATCACTTGAAGAGATCTTGATTGCAAATATGTTGCCTGTTTTGCATTATTATCGACTTTTTCGTTTCCAGGTATACCACAATGACTAGGTATCCATTGAAATGTTATTTCCTTTTGGAGTTCTTTTAGTTTACTTACTTAGTTGTTTCTGAATTGGAATAATTCTATGTGTGGATAGGTTTGGTACATATTTAATTATATTAAATATAGTTCCCTTGGAGTCGGTAAGTATGCAAATAGATTTTTCAGAAATTTGAGTAACACACGAAGAGCAGCATCTCCCTCGTGGGTACTCACCTTGTCGTGGTGAGGGGGCTTAAACTTGTTGTTTAAGCTAACAAGTAACAAAGAGGTACCCACAGAAGCTGCATTAACACCAACGCAATCCCACTATATTTTTAACTGCTTATGATACATGGAGTCCCTCAGTGTAAAATTCTCCAGAGGTAAAATAGTCCTTCAATCGGATCTCTGGGTAGGAATTGCACTGAGAGATGCCAAGAATCGTACTAAAGTACTTATTTGGAACACCAAAGGTCACACTGTCCAGTTAATCAGAGCCAAGTTTAATATTGAAAAGAACCATATAATAAGATAAAGAGGCAAATATAATACCAAAGGATTGAAGTATGGTGTCAGGCAAAAAAAAAAAAAAAAAAAAAAGCAAAGGTCATAATAAAAGAAGTAGAAATCACAACCCAAATAACATTGTAATTATACATTAACGTTACAGTGAAATGATGGTCAACATATACCTACCCTGTCAAGTGCAAAATAAACCAAAATGACATTTGTCAACAGAGACCTTCACATGTGAGTGTTGCACTTGCCAAGATAAATAACATGAGAAAAAAACTTGCAATGCATGAACTAAAAGAACCATTTATACTATAACAAGATTCTTGCTTCAGATGGGAACGAGAGTACAGACTCTGGTGGGCGTGAATTTGATCTTAAATACTAAAATATTTATTTTTTTTTTTTTTATTGTAGTAGTGACATTTTATTTTTATTGAAAGCAGCAAAACTCATTATGCATTTGTAACTTTATTTTCCTTTATTATGTTATATTTCTGTAAGAAAAATTTAATTACTTTATGTTAGACATGTAATAATATGTGTAAGTAGCACATAGAAAACACAGACCTTTGAAATAATTATACAAATGTATGTCATTAGCGTGATTGTATTTATAATGTTCCATAAACTGCAATAACAAGGTAAGTATGCCAGTATTTAAATAAAGTCATAGAAAGCTCTATCATATGTATGATACATTGGAATCAAATTTAATGTTCAGAAGATATGTTTTAAAAACACTTTAACATATTGAAGCTGCACCTAGAAGTACATGGGTATAAAGAGTGAAAGAATTTTCAAATGGATTTTACTCGAAACGTATTTTCTTGACTTCTTGTTATTATAGAGCCCCCTTCAATTATTCTTTCAGCAGTTGGAATCTTTGTTCTCACAGAGTTAACAATGAAATATATAGAAAAAACTAGTTAAAAAATCTAAGAATAAAGTGATGGTTCTTGACAGTAGTTTCTTTTTCTCTGGTATTTTCCAAATGAATTTAGTCTTTGAAACAGTTTCATCTATTAATTTCTATCTATTGCTCATATAATATATTCGTTTATGTTGGAGTTTATCCAGAATAAAATTTATCTTAATAAATTAATGTACTATACTGTACACATAGAAAAACGTTAGATAAAATTCGGCTTTAGTAGAAATAATTATGGCAGCCAGCAAACTACTTTAGTGAGTTTATCTCCTGGATAATGCCAAAGCAACCAACTTAGTCATGGTATAAATTCAGGGGGAAAATGCATCAAAGAGGTTTGCTGACCAACATAATTCATTCTAAACTTGAATATATAGTGATTATACTGTACATACATTTTCCTGTATCCAATAGAATGTAAAGCATTGTACGTAAGTTTGAGGTTTTATTAATTTGAAAATATTTCATCCCTAATTAAAAAATTTTTTAGTGCCAGAACCAAATAAATGCAATACCTAATACATATTAAAAGAGACAAAATCCTGTTTGTTTTAAGATATATGAAATGGAAATAATGATAGCTTGAAAAATGTTTTCACAAAATATTGTTAAAAACTGCGGAACATGAATTAGTAATACTTTCACATTATAACGTTGCATGTTGTTTGTAGTTGGTGGTTTGAAGTAAAATGGGCTATGATATAGGTACTTTATTATTATCAATTAATGTGTATTACAAAACGTTTTTATAAAATCTCTTTAATGTATTAATGTATGTAATGTTATTCTCATTAGGCTGACGAATATCGCTACAATAAGTCTGAATACACCAAGAAGGCCAAAGAGTGGACTAGGAAACATGCTTCCCAGAATGTATGAAAAAGGTGGTGAGTTTCTTTTTATTATTTAAGGTTTCTATGTTTATATGTCTATGTATTATCAGAGGTGGTAGAAGTCTTAATTGGATTCATTGTGTTACCATATTAACTATTAGTGCTTTTAATGTCTAGTGTCTCGTGAATAATCTAACAGACTAGAAAAGTAATTTTAAATTTCTTCTTCAGATGTACAGTAGTTTTGTTGATGGTCCTTTCCCAGAGATACCGGTGATCACGTCGCAGCAGCTCTTCCGAGACATCTGACAGAAAAAGTAGCTGAGGGGCAGAGCTTATCAAGTTTTGTAATGTTTTATGTTGTCATTCCATTGTTTCATTGTTGCCATATCTTGCTGATTCCATGTCCAGGAAACTTTCCAAGAATTGAGAAGCTGTAAGCTTGTTTCCAAAATATACTAAATCCATTTTCGAGAATTTTTTATTATGAAGGAAAACCATAGGATATTTGTAATATTTTTATAATGTTTTATTGTTATTCTCTCTGGATAGATATGATGTAAATTTTGTAATTGTGCAATCATATTCTGTGAGTACAATACATGATATATTTAATTAACTAATAAAAATTTGGTTTTAGATGGATATAGTACCTTTTGACCTTCACAATGGATTTAGTACCTTTAGGCATAAATGAAAACGGATACCGGTATGGTAATTAAAAAAGAAAACAAAAAACAAACAAATATTGAGAGTGAATGTGTATGAGCAGGTTTCAGTTGATCATTTCGATTATCATTGAGATAACATAGATATAAGATAGAGGATATATATTTATGTCTTCTTTGAAAAGACATAAGAATTTGAGAGTTACAATTTAAGAAATTGGAAAAAATCTTCGACATATTCAATATTGTTCACATTTTCATTCTGTCCACTTGCTGCTTCATTGGTAACTCTCAGGCAGTTCTTGTGGAAATCATATTCTTGCCATTTAATACAGTGAAACCTGATCAAGACGGAAGTGACATGGTCCTAATTTTTTTTCCGTTGTGGACAGGTTTCAATATTATTCAGGTGTGACATTAAAATGGAATATTTTGTCATTCATATACATGAAAAACAAAATGGAATACCACAAACTGCAAGAAGTACAAAATATTCCATTTAACACTCATCACATTAAATCAGCTTTGTGTCGCTTATTACGTTGATGAATCTTCTTGATTAAAATCTCATTTTCTGTATAAATATTATCGTAACTCACTCATTAGTCATTAAACATTACTAAAGTTTACTAATCTCATTCTATTTAATATCTAACACTATACTCTAATACTGTACTGCATATCACTGCACATTATTAATTAACTGGACTAGGAGCCATCTATTAGAAGCCTTGAATTCTGGTTTATTTAATTTCTTTCCCAGTTCAATAGCTTGCTTTGCAGGATAGATCCAGAAATTGGCTTGTTCTTTGAAAGGTCATGAAGAACCCACTCCCACAACAGTTCATTTATTTTCACATAAACAGTTGTTTTCTGGTTCCTTTTGTGTCACCAATATTGGCCGCACGCCACTCACTCATTATGATCTTTATTTTTTTTAAGTGTCACACCTGAGTTTTCCACAACTCTACTTCAATATTATTTCACATAGACGTTGTTTCTAATTTTCCTTTATCTCGATAACTTTTACTTCATCACTTAATGTTAATGCCACATTTTATGCAACTTTTTTTTTTAACCTGGAAATCACTACACTTGCGCTCTGTTTAGCTACGACAGTATACGGGTATGAAGCATTGAAAATCTTTGAAGGGACTCGTCTGCCTAGTCAACAGGGTAATAAAATTTATGACCGACAGGCCAACACACCCTCGTACCCTCTAGAATTTTGCAAAGAAAACTTGTTTTTATCTTAGTGACCTACATATTTCGTATATTCCTTGAAATTACACGCTGTTTCAAAATATAGTGTGTCCAAAATATTGTTTCCGTTTTGAACAGTAGCAGACAGTTTCCGTTTCCGCGTTGGACAGTTTCCGTTTTATTCAGGAAAAATTACACATAATACATACAAATTTCGCCGGGACCAATAAATTGTTCCGAAATAGACAGGATTCCGGATTATTCAGGTTCCGATTTGAACAGGTTTCACTGTACCTATATTTCTCTAGAAGGTTCCTCATATCTTTAATCTTGACATCAGACACATGATTCCTCTTCTTTACTTGTCACAGAGATAGAACAATATTCTTGACATTCTTGTGCTTATCTTTCAGAATACTGTGCTGTGTTCCTGTACCTTTCACATAGAATTTCTGGACCATTCCAGGTCAATTCGTCCACAGAACAATGTCCAATATATAGAAAGTCCACTACAAAAATGTCCACAATTAAAACGTCCAGTCAAATAAGGCCATTAGTCAAAATGTCCAATATCCATAAGTCAGAATGTCCAATATGATATGATATGAATATATTTCGTCACAGCATTTCTTATATGTAATGGTGGACCTCACATTTTCACGTATATGGTGCCACCATTAACAGTCATTACCAGGGAACGGATTTATATGGACTAAAAATATATGAAATATGTAAATATATATGTAGTTATTTTTACCAAAATATGGAATTAAATATGGATTTTTACCAAAATATGGAATTAAATATGGACTTAAAATTATAAAAAAATGACTATGTACGTTAAATATTGGTACATTTTAATCAAACTATACAAAAAATATAATGGACGTACCTTATCTTCCAATGTAGTTTCAACAAAACACAATTTTTATTGTCTGTTACCATAACAATAGGTTACAAACATTTCTTTCAAGTGCTGAAAAGTGAATCTTCTTCTATTGTCTCTGAGGATAGATTTATACTGACTAAAAGAGCGTTCGACGTCACAAGAAGTAACTGGTACATAATTCAATTTCACAATGTCTGCTGGGGATAAGTCCAAGTTAATCTTCACTGTTGATTCACCACTCATCACAGCAACAACCTTTTGTAGTTCTTCATATCCAGGGTTTTTTGAAAGTACAGTGTCCACCTTAGCTCTTACTGCATCTGCAACTTTACCTCTACCACGATTCAGTTGTTCCACAGTACTATTTATAATTTCAAAACTTTCAGATAGTGAAAGGTGCCTATTTTGGAGACTTTTGAGCGTTTTTATGATGCATGAAAATGTATGCTGAATGTGAGCTAAGTCATTCTTCACACTTATGTCACAGGTAACTGTTTTCGCAGTATCAATTGAGACTGCATCTTCAGAGTCCAATGCAAGGAGAACATTGTTAATAGAGTCTATATGTTCGGCATAATATTCAACTGCTTCTAGCCATGTACCCCATCTAGTTAAAATTGGCTTTGGTGGCAATGGAATTTCAGGGTACATTTCTTTCAACACGTTAACTCTACTGGGAGCTTTGAGAAATACTTTTTTCACTGATGAAATCAACAAATCTACTTTAGGGAAATTGTCTCTGACCACTTCTGCCACACGATGAAATGCATGCGCCACACAAGTAAAATGAGTCAATTTAGGATATACAACAGATAATGCTTGTCCAGCTTTGACCATATAAGGGGCAGCATCGCTAATAAAGAATAACACATTATCGTACATAATACCCTTTGGCCACAGGATACCCATAGCTTCGTTGAACAGTTTAACTATAGTTTTGTTATTGCACTTTTCTAGAACATCACAATGTAAAAGAATTCGTTCAGAATATTGTTCACTTAACAAACCGATAACTACATTACCAACAAGTCTACCTTCTTTGTCGGGAGTCTCATCAATGGAAACCCAAATTGAACTATCTTTAATTTCATCTCTTATCTTCTGTATTGTCTCATCGTAGATGGATGGAGCATACGTCTTCCTAAGTGTTGACTCATCCGGGATTGTATGTTGAGTATATTTTTCAAGGAATTCCCTGAAGACCTTATTCTTTAGTTTGTAGAGAGGAATATCAGCAGAGATGAGAGAACGGCACAGGTCGATGTTAAACTCAGATCTTACATTCGATGTTGTTGGTTGTGTTAAAAACAATTGTCTCTGCTTGGAATTTAGTTGTTTGTTGGCCTGATGTTTACTAGTTGTAATGTGTTGTTGCACCAGGAACTTTTGTGTAGATGATACTGCACACTGACACAAATTACAAAATAATATTTTATTGTCAGTTGATAAACCACCTTCTTTAAATTCTGAAATGTAACTTGTTAGTTTTGATTTTAAATTGACTGAATGACGTACTTTTGGCATATTTACCGTCTTTATAGTATGATTTACAAAACTGAACCTATGTGTACTCTGACTGGCATTTAACTGTTGAGCTGCACAACTGAAGTCTGTTAAAAATTTTAAATTAAATTAATACAGTTTTGTAACTTACTTTCCCATTGTTGATAGGACTGCTAATTTTCAAATAACTCTGATGTTAAAGGGATTACTGAACATGTGTTTAAATCTCTATTGTTGAAATGTATTTTTAAAAGTTAATGGAATTTTGTTTTGTTTTATTGTTAAACCTAATATAATATGGACTGTTTTATATGAAATATGGAAAATATATGGAAATTAACGAAAATATGTACTAAACTCTAAAATATGGAAAAATATGGAAAATAAAAGTAGGATTTTTCAACCCTACACATTGTGAAACATAAAGATAATGCAAAATATAAATTATATTAGCTTTATAAGTAAATATGTATTTACATATAAATCCTTTCCCTGGTCATTACAAATAACACTTCTTCAGAATTATCACTGTTATGTAAAAAGAAAGTACATGCATATAATTTTAGCACTAATTTGTTTATTGGCTAAATTCTTCACTTTACGTTTTTTGTACTAAGCACTTGATGTTTTTAAAGAATTTTTCCACTTAAAAAAGAAAAAATAATCACAAAGCACAAAACAGACCATAAACTATGATTCACAAACACTGCTGAGTAGTGGGCTAGGACAAGTCTGGCCTATACACGCACAAGATAATGACCGCACAGTTGAATGTGTGTTTTCGTGTTGTCAAGCCATATCCTAGCTTTTCTTTGTGCTTAAAATAAATTTTGAACAGAGCAAGATGACTCAATTTAAGTATTCCATTTCATTAAGTGCTTTAATGTAGATTTTGTGAGTGGTATGAAGTTGGCACAGTTCAGTTCTTTAACACTAGGGTTTGACTCTGTTCCATGATAACTTGTGAATAAATTTCAGAATACAAAAAATATTAAAGATAAAAAATCTAAACAAGAGCAAAGAGTACCATCTGAGGAGACTTCGAATTACATTGGCTTTTGAATGGAAAAATTTCCTATCAAATTGTTTCGGTATCTCTTGCATGAAATGGGTGTTTTATCTGGTTCCATGGAAAAGGCTATAAAGTTGTTGAAGTTAAAACAACACAAAATTACTGTGACACAGGAACTATGACCTGGTGATGGTGAACAGAGGGACAGATTTTGTGAGTTCTAAATAATGTTCATGATGGAGATGTAGACTGCAATCAAGTGGAACTAGAGTGAGTAATGCTTAGTTTCATCAGCAGGTGTCAACTGTTTAGAACAGGAGGAGTCGACACTTTCAGCAGCTACGTGCTTAATTAGGATAAGTACAATATATATGATGTCTGTGATAATTTGTTACAGAATTGATTGCTGTTGCATTGCATTAAAAGAATAAGAAGCTTGCATCGTCATTATGTACAGGCTTGCTTGCAGCTGATGTAAACCGTTCAACTCCAAACCCTCCTCATTTTCCTGGACTTTCCTAATGGCATATTCTAGAGCAGTGGTGACTACAGCGGCTGTCATGATTACATCGTGTAATCACAGACATTCAAACGGATACAAGGAGTTTCCTGTACATTGCTGTGTGTTTCATTCATGTACTGAAGGCAAGCAGTGGCGGTATCATGTCACTCTACAAACTCTGTCTCTACAAGCAGTAAGAGGTGGTTTCGTAAAGAATGAGAAGGAGATTCTGTCGGACAAAATTAACTTTCTTTTTTCTTTAATGTATCACATCACATTATTGTACATGTTTATTGTATTCAGGACCCTTGTGGTCACTCAAAATTCTTTGAGCTGATGTCTATAATTTAGAAATTTATTATATTGCCCAATGGTTCAATTAGGAGTATATAGAAACATTGCCACGCTGAATAATGTATTATTATTATTATATTATTATTATTATTATCCACACCTGTGGAGTAACGGTTAGCGCGTCTAGCCGGAAAACCAGGTGGCCCGGGTTCGATTCCAAGTCGGGGCAAGTTACCTGGTTGAGGTTTTTTCAGTGTTTTCCCTCAACCCAATGAGCAAATGCTGGGTAACTATCGGTGTTGGACCTCGGATTCATTTCACCGGCATTATCACCTTCATCTCATTCAGATGCTAAATAACCTAAGATGTTGATAAAGCGTTGTAAAATAACCTACTTAAATAAATAAAATTATTATTATTATTATTATTATTATTATTATTATTATTATTATTATTATTATTAGTAGTAGTAGTGACCACTAAGTATGTGTTTCTATAATTCTTCTGTACGTGTATGAATATTGATATTTTTAGATCTTCTCCCTAGAAGGATAAAATTATTAGGTTTTATGTCAATTTTAATCTTCTTAATCTTTAAATGAGGGTAACTATTTATTAGTTATTCATTTAATAATAATATTGTTGTAGAAAAACTGAGTTAATATCACAGTCTATTATATACAGTCACGAAGCTTGAGTTTTGAGGGTGCTAGAAACAATAGACTGTGACGGTTCTATTTTGCATTGCCTGTAATGAGGCGATATTAGCGATCCTAGTGGTGAGCAACTACTAATGTTTGCATATTTACTACGTATTGAGCTTCGCGACTGTATATACTAGACTGTGTTAATATTATGTCCAACAAACTGTTAAACACCAGAAATTCACATGTCTTAAATCATAGCCAGGAAGAGAAAGATGAGATAAATAAATGTAAGGCAGTCAGCTACCTAATGGGGTTTGAAATATCTCGTGCTCTAAAGCCTTTTAATAGAACAGAATTTCTCAAAAGAGTAATTATTAAAATAGCTTAAACAACTTGTCCATAAGAAGTTTTTAATTTTGAAAAACTACGAATTTCTCAACCAAATATCGAGAGAAGAATTAAAAAAATTCCTGATTATATTCAGGAGGAAAGTTAAAAAAAGAAGGAAGAAAAATCGTATATTATTCACTGGCTCTTGATGACAGCAGTGACATTATTGATGCAGCAAAGCTTAGGATTTTTATCCGTGGGATTGATCAAGATGTTAGTACAGGAACTACCACTGGTTGAAGTTTTCATGCGAAGTACCTTTCCTCCGTCTCCTTACTTCATAGGCTGTATGTTGCATGTAGTCACTGCAGCTCGAGTTTTGGTCACCGCTGTTCTAGAGCAAAGTTAAAAAGTAAAGGCGATAGTGCATCTCCTTGCTTTAGTTCGCACTGAATTGGAAAAGCATTAGACAGAAACTGGCCTAATACGGACTCTGCTGTAAATTTCACTACGGGAACAGCAATACAAGGGCCTGACAATGCACCTAAATCAAGAAGCAGCTAATATACCTTTCCACCATCACTTTGTGAAGTCCATCCTTTTCCAGCCAAACTTTTATTGTAATATGAAATTACATCATTGATACAACAAATGTGTTTCCTTCTCATATCTTTTTGATTCGACTTTAGGCTTACTGCAATGACTTCATTCATCTGCTTCTCTACACTTGATAATCTTCTAGTCACCGTTTTTATGTCACTTAACTATTTTGGCACATTCTCAAAAATGCTGGGTATCGCACATTCTTTTAGTTTAGAAATTTTTCCTTGGAAATTCTTTCAACTCACCCCTTACAGTGCACTTATCAATTCATAATACTGTCACTTTCTGAAAAATGTTTTATGCAAATAATGGGCTTTTTCATTCCTGCGAAATCAGTTGATATTTTCCTCAACCACTGGGCCCTCAAATTTTCATACTTGGGTTGTGAAAAAGTTGAAGTACTGTTGATCTCAGTCCTATAATTGGATCTGCAGCCCTTCACACTGCAGCAATGAGGCTCCTGGATCAGAAGTTAGATTATGTGATATCTGCAACAAATATATCAGTGCTGTTAGTAGATACCTACATTAAACTAAACTAATAAATGTAAGAGATTAGCGATATAACAATATAAAACTGGTATCTGGTCAAGAATCAAACACACACACATATCATACTTGGGGAGAGGGGGCGATCATAATTTACAAACCTTACCCTTCTTATACATAAACGAATATATGGACAACAATTTAAACATTGGTAACAGCATAAAAAAGCTGCACTGCTAACATGAACTTCTTATGCAATAGTCGTGTGTTTACATTTCCACTAACTTGATCATGTGACTTATATCTCAAGGCCTGTATTTCTCGTAGGTCTTGGTTACAATTAAGTTTGTTTCTACACCAGTATCAAACTGATTTGAATGGTCACGAGCATGTGCACATGGATTTTACTGTTAGCACAGCGAAAACTTCAAGCTCTTACTGTTACTGACTAAAAGTCATGTGTTATTACAGCATGTCAAAGCATCGCAAATCAGTGGCGGCTCCTGCGTATTTCTTAAGAGGAGGAAAGAAGTTAACAGCACGAAATGACAACTTCTTGAAATGAAACATGCTACAAATTAGCCTACATGCATACATATAAGACCAGGTAGTGTTGGGGTTGGCCTTCCCTTCTGTATAGCAATAATCTGTTCTTGTAAACTGAATTTCCTAAATTGTCCAAAATATATTATGATTTCACTTCCATTCATTGTTGAATAATTGCACAAATTAACAATTACAAGGAAATTCACAACCTCGTAGCATTTTTCGAGCACACTACAGCATCACACGTGTTGGAAGAGGCTAGCTACTAACTCGTAATCGGAACCGTTTTACGGAAATGGGAATTAGAAATAATCTGAGGAAAGCGAGAACACTGCAGCCACCCACGTGGTCTGTGTTGCCACATGTACATTTTGCAAGTTCAGTATCACATAATGTCAGTTCTTGTAAAGTCATACTATCATTATTGTTCAAAGCTGCCGGTGGCCGATTAATTTTTTATGTTAAAAATAATGTAGTTTGGAGTACCTTCTTTCAGTTTCAAATATATTTGTACAAAACTGGCAACTTGGCTGTTGCCCTGTCTAGTAAACAATGAATAGAAGTGAATTTCAGGGGTCAACTACGTAAAACTACTTCCTCTTTGTTTTACATAAACCCGACTTTAACTTTCAAATATCCACGAAAGTTTCAAACCATGAATAGTAGCCTATATAAAGTGCAATGCATAATATTTTTGATTTATAATTTTAAAAAAAGTTTAGATGGTGTCTTTCATAGCGTTGCGTTAAAACTGTTTTTGTTGTGTCTCCTCCTAGATGTGTTATAGTCCGGTTGAATGCAACATCGTTAGGTGGCAGCGGTAGCGAGCTTGCTGCACGACCAGTCGGTTTCTATTTCCCGCCCATGACTGATTCAGAGGAGAATCTCCTCCCTCTCCGTTCATTTACTTGCTTTAAAACTCTGCTTCTTTCTCTGGCCGCTAGTGCGCTGTTGTCTATGTGTGTTAACTGCAATAGAGGAGGAATGGAGTGCCTTTCCTCTACACAGACAATCTCGCATCTTTCTCACAGTTTTCTACAGCACATGAGCGCGCGTCATTTAAAACTCGATCAACCGAGTTTTTCTTATAGCTATGAACTTAAAAATTATCGAATCTTCCTCGAATTTCAAGGCACATATTTTATTTGGTATTTACTTTCAAAAGAAGAAAATGTGAGGAGGACGTTCCTCCCTTCCCTCCCCCGAGGAACCACCACTGTCGCAAATCGATTCCTGACGGACAGAATTGATTTCCGAATCAAGTGCAAATCAGTCTCAAATCATAATTGATGCATGTGCATTAAGATAGTTCTGCCATCTGTTTTCTGCATTTATTATAACATTGTCTAAATGTCCTAAATATATAATCAGTTTTATTTCAGTACTGTTGCCTTTGAATAATTTTGTCATTATTCAGAAAGGTAATATATATATATTTTTTTTTTTCTAAAGTTTTATCACATATAGGCCTACTATTATTTTTTATTCTATACTCTGTAACATTTAATTTTCTCGATATATCTTGTCAATATATATTTAATAAAAAAATATGTAGAATATACGAAGTTACTGAAATGTTTTTATTTTAGTTCATTTTGAAAACGAAATGCACAGTTTGTGATTATGATGAGTATCTTGACACAGATTAATTGTAATAACATTATTTTCCGGAAGTGTTGAAAACAGAAGTTAATTTAGGCCTGTAATTGTTCTTTCACATATCTAAGTCAAGCATTTCTTCTAGTGATAATGAGATGGAATACATATCCAGTGGGGATAAGTTAGACTTGTTGGAATTATTTGAGGAAAGAGACAGGCCCAAAAGTGAAAATTATTTTCAATATACTGTCCCTAAATACAATAACAGCGAATTTATTGAGTAGTCCCGTATAAGCTGGCATGTAGCTGAAAGTATCACTCAACAATTTGAATTGTCACACTATTTTAATTATCAGTCAGGACGGCAAGGAAAGTTGGGTTCATTCCAGCAAATTATTATATATTTGGGGTATGCTGGTCACCAGACATCTTCATTCAGAGATGTTGCTGGCCGTTTTGATATTTCAATCAGTAGTCTATTCAGAATCATCAGGAAAGTTACATATTTTCTAAGCAACTTGTCAGAACATATAATTTCTTGGTCCAATCCACAAGAAAAAAATTAAATAGAAAGGAACTTCAGAGAAAATGGTTTTTCTAGAGATATTGGTGTTATTGATGGGAGTCATATCAAAATTGACAAGCCCTCTAATGACCCAGATTCCTAATCAAATAGGAAACATTTCCATTCTATTCTATTGTGTGTGACCATCAGAGAAAAATCAGGGACAAATTTGTAGATTTTTCTGGGTCTGTCCATGACAATAGGATTATTACTGGCAAACACGCTGTGAAAAAAATGTCAGAATCATTACATTCTGGGAGACAGCTGCTACTCGTGCTTAAGAAATCTACTGACACCTTTTCCAGGGAGACGACAATTAACCAGAAGACAGAGAAACTTCAACACAAAATTATCAAAATCCAAGATGTGTCATGAAATACTGTTTTGGTCTTTTGAAGCAGAAGTTTATGCACCTGCACCTTATCAAATTGAGAAGTATACCATATATAGTTCACTTCATTAGAGCGTGTTGTGTTCTTCACAACATGGCACTAACAAATGATTTTCACTTTCAGAATCCTGATCATGAATACCACCATGGATATGAACAGAAACATGAAACCACCATGACCGGCAGGAAATTGTTGATAGCAACTGCGAACTTTGAACAAGAATTGTAATTTCTCGCATAATTAATTAATTTTGTCAGTGTTCAGTTAATTTATTATTAGTGGTTAGTGTTTTTATTCTGTGGTTTATTACATAGATAGAGTGTTAGTTGGGAGACCGGAGGGAAAAAGACCTTTGGGGAGACCGAGACGTAGATGGGAGGATAATATTAATGTAATCTTCATCTTACGATGTTTGGTGACGTATACACGTCCGTTGATGTGACATATTAATGAATTTAAATACTATTATAGTCACAATCATGCCATGGTATGAAAGAAAAATTTCACAACCTCGAGCGGGAATCGAACCTGCGACTTCCTGTTCTCCGGTCAGGCACTCTACCACTGAGCTCGAAGTTGTGAAATTTTTCTTTCATACCATGGCATGATTGTGACTATAATAGTATTTAAATTCATTAATATGTCACATCAACGGACGTGTATACGTCACCAAACATCGTAAGATGAAGATTACAATTTTGTAAAGTTTCTTTCAAGCCATAAGCAGTGCTGACTAGATCAGACGCTTTGGACAGTACTCTATAACAGAGTCGCCAGTATGAAAGGATAATTCCAAGCCTTTGGTGTGAAACGAACTCAATAGCTCAGTGGTAGAGCGCCTGACCGGAGAACAGGAAGTCGCAGGTTCGATTCCCGCTCGAGGTCGTGAAATTTTTCTTTCATACTGTGGCATGATTGTGACTATAATAGTATTTAAATTCAATAATATTAAAATGGATTTGAGGGAAGTGGGATATGATGATTGAGACTAGATTAATCTTGCACAGGATAGGGACCGATGGTGGGCTTATGTGAGCGCGGCAATGAACCTGAAGTTCCTTAAAAGCCATTTGTACGTAAGTAAGGGTTGGAACATTTTTTTCGGAAATGTCTACCTGCAGTATGCCCAGACCTGAGAGGATAAAAAGTCCAGACTGTGCCGGTACTATTTCGCATTTTATGTGACGAGGCGATAGTAGCGATCCTAGTGGTTAGCAACTATCTATGGGTGCATATTCCCTACGTATTGAGCTTCGTGACTATATACTAGATTGTGGTGGTGTGTTTGTAATGAGCATAACCAAATGACTCTGGCTCAACGTAAAAAAAAAATGTTAATGGGTTATAACGAACACATCAACGGACCAGTTATTACTACTGGTTCAAGAAATAAATTGTTTGTACTCTCTTTTCCTTGAGCGAGATGACAGTATGAAAATTTCGCAAAATCTTGCTATACTTTTTTTTTTAAGATAGGACTTGACAGGAGCGTTGCGATCGGAAAAACAACTGAATGTCACAGCGTGGTAGGCCTGTTGTTGCTATGGTAACAACGGTTGAGTTGCCAAACTTACAGTTCCCACGTGGTGAGCCAGAGCCTTTAGTTACAAGCCGGGGCCATACGTCGGCAACACTGTAATTAACTGTCACCCGGAGGCTGACCGTACAACGTTAATTGTTGATGTATTATAAACTAAATGCGTGTTGGTGACAAAAAAACAAGACAATAAATGAAAATAAAATGGTTGCAATCTTTGGGAATTTTTACGGTTATGGATGACAAAGTAATTGACTATTCTATTAAATATTGTATAACCACATTTTTATATTCTTATTTGTGGTTTGTGTGTATCAGAATTCTAGTCAAATTGTTGGGTCTCGCCTGCTATATCAATAAAGTTACGCCGTTGGTTTTCAAAGTCATTGTAAACAGCTGTTTTGTGATCCCATAAATGTTGCAGTTTTGTTGAAGATTCGGAATACCTGCTATACGTCAGAACTATCTATAATTTGTAGATGCATATAATCACTTTGTTGGTTTGGTCAATGTTACTTATGTCCCGCCCATTATAGAGACATAGGCCAATTTTACACATATTTAGTATAACTTGTTGCTTCTTTGACAGGTTAGATTTGGTTAGTTTAGGTTTTTGTTATAGCCTACCTTGCATATACGATTATAGCGCAACATTGGCAGTGATAAAAGTGAAATATTCGTTCAGTGGGCGTTGGATACTCTACATTCACCCTGTAGTTATATTTATTTAAAATTATATTTTAAAAAGTTTATGACAAATAATTTAGGACAACAGTATTGTTATAATGACTGACCAGGTTCAAACTAAAACTGACTTCCTGGACATCTGAAATATTTATAGAAAAGCACGACATAATCACATGAAATTAAAATGCATATGATATCCTACACCTTTCATGTCAGAGGTGAAACAACATTAAGCGGCGAAACATTGTCAATTTACTAGCCACATAATGGTTAATTGATTGGAATAGGGTATTGCGAAAGTACGTCATTATTTTATTTATTTTTGGTACAAGTAACATTTCTTTAAGTATTTATTTATTTTCCCTTTTACCATCAATAAAAAACAAGTATGTTTTTATTTATTTATTTATTTTTTTAATTATAAGTGTAGTTGCTACGACACATAGGCTCACAGCACTTTCTAGGCATCTGAAATATTTGTAAAAAAACACGATAGATAATCGCATAAGATAATATTAAAATATATCCTAAACCTTTCACAGATGAAACACCATTAAGTCGCAAAACATTGACAATTTGCTAGCCACAAATTTGTTAACTGAATGGAACTTAAGAATACTGCGTAGGAACTTACGTCTTTATTGCATTATTAATTTTATTATTTTCGGTGCAAGGAATATCTTTTTTATTTATTTACCTTCGTACTATCAATAAAAACATGTTTTTTTTTTTTTTGTAATTATTTTAAGTAGC
The DNA here is from genome assembly GCF_040183065.1 of Periplaneta americana. NCBI lineage: Eukaryota > Metazoa > Arthropoda > Insecta > Blattodea > Blattidae > Periplaneta > Periplaneta americana. Next base: position 116,504,641 of record NC_091118.1, on the reverse strand, counting down.
ATCCTTTGTATGTAAGTAGCCTACTTACGCCGTATTCTGAAGTATAGCTAATTGATTGCAATAAAACACTATTTCCGAACCCGTAATAATTTGCATCACTACTCTGAATCTTGATCTTACCTTTGTGCATGAAGTAATATTGAAAAAATACGCGTTACGTATAACGAAAGCAATGAGCAAACACAATATCATTTTAAAATCTCCCGCCTCCACTCTGCGTTGCCAAACCTACCCATGCCCCGGCTTGTAACTAAAGAAGGCTCTGGGTGAGCGCTAATAGCTCTCTTGGTGACATTTATTGTGCACACAATGTTTGCATTGGTAGTCTCGAGTTTGATTCTGTGTCAATTTTTGTATTGTTTTCTTACCTTCACGTCAATTGTCAACGAATGTTTTAACGTCAATTGCTAGCTTCCATCAGCTGACAGTATGATAGTCCATATTGGCAACATAGTACTGTAATTCCAAGCTCGGCCGCTAACTGTCATGTCCAGGCTATGTCATGTCCCATCTTTCAAAAAAAATAAGTATATCGTAGTCCATACAACAATTCGTACAGCCATGAACCTTCCATCAGTTGGATAGAAAGTTTCAGGACGTAATACATTTCGCTTCAAATGTTTGTTTATCTAAATATTTTTCTTACCTGAAATTCAGTATATAGCCTTTTTTTATACGAAAGAAGCTTATTTATTTATTATTTCTTTTACTCATCTAGCATATTTTTCATGATGTGTTGGCGACACTGAACAGAAATCTAAATCAGCTGTGTTTAATTAAAGGGGAAATTTTAAGTATACGATTTCGTGCTCTGAAATTTATCCGAATTAAAATTATGAAATCAACTTAGCGATTAAATTTATTAGTGTTTACTTTGTGATGACCGTTTTATGCCTGTTTGTAGTATGTCAAATATTCTGATTGCCGAAAATTGTATAAGCATCATATGAAATTCAGTCGTACCAGTGCAACTTTTCCAGTGTTTAAGTTATGTTTGTAGCTGGGCTCACAGATTTGAACACCTATATAACTATATTATTGGACATAAAGCTGAACTGAATCACAAATAAAAGATAATGTAAGTATATCCTCGGCAACAGAGCAAAGTCCAGTTTTGCTCCTTTTACGCAATGTATTACGTTATATGTAAAAATGCATGTATCGGTACCAAATCTAAAGCGTTAGGTTTTAATAACATTCGTATATGACAGTAGTTTCCTGTTGTCAGGGATAAGCTTAAATAGGTTTTCACACTTGGCAACATATATTTAGATTTTACCTTAGTCGAACCAGATTAGGTTACATTACCCAGGACTCTTTGATCCCTATTTTTCACTAATCTATCTCCTTATCAAACTGACAGTGGAGCTAGTTACCGATCATTAATCTATCCCATCAAACCTTGCCTAACTTTTTCACAGGCAGTGGAACTATTCGTTACAAATCTATCACCTCACCAAACCCTATGTAACCTTATCACTGAGAGTGTAGAGACTTGTCACCAATCTGTATCCTTACCAAACCTTATCACTGACAGTGTAGATACTTGTCAGGAATCTATATCCTCACCAAACCGTACGTAACCGTATCACTGACATTGTAGATACTTGTCAGGAATCTATCTCCTTATCAAACCCTATCTACACTTATCAATGACAATGGACTACTTGTCACTAATCATCTTCTCAACCAAACCGTAGACCTACCTAACCTTCTCACTGAAGATGGGTCAACTAGTCACTAATATAGCTCATGAAACCCCATGTATGCTCTAGGAAATGAGCTAACAGGCCACATTCTTTGTTGTGTTCATTTTTAAGTGATGATAAATGGCTAGGAATGATAAAAACAGCTCCATTTAACTTATGAATGAGAAAAATATTTATCTCTGTTTCAAGTTTTCTTTCTTTTCAGAAATTGAATATCATGAAAGAAATAGTATAATAAGACTGAAAATATCTTACAATATGACATTCTGACTATATGTAAAGGGTTTTTATTGTTTCAGCATGCTCAGAAAATTACAAAGAGTCCAACAGATATGCAGGAATATAAGTGTTGTGCCAGGAAGATGTTTCACAGTAGTAAACGATGTCGGCAAAAACAAGTTCGAGGAAGAGTTTTCTGCAAACCACATTCGCACTACAGGCATACAGAAGATGTTACTGGCTGTGGGGTCGGCAGCTGTGTCTCTGCTTGACCCCGGCAGGGCTGACATGATCGCTGTCATGGGTGAGACTGCAGGAGATGGTGCCATAAAGTATATGCTGAATAAAATGCAAGCTGACAGTGAAGGCCAGAAAATTCTTAGGTATCACTTGTGTGTAATGTTCCCCATTCCATACCTGTGCCATTGTACCACGTGTTCGTTACTATGTCTCATCCTGCATTGTACAGACCAATATTCAATCATAGTCACTTTAAAATATGTTTTGAACATGATCAAGTACAGAGAACCATTTTACTCTGCATAATATTGTAGCTTGTACAGTAAAGACAGCGACCAAATTGAACTCAGGATTGGCTGAACAATCAGTAGTAAAGAATTGTTGCATTAATACCCTGCTCTTCCCTATTAGCTTACATTGCTACAAACATTGTTGACAAGAAAACTGAAATGGCTGACATTATGATAGCCAATATTATATCTTACAAGGAGTTGAATTTCGTCAAATTACATTCTATAATTACGAGGCAGTATTGATAAATTCTTAGCCTAACATGAAAACCAGTATGCTTACAAGTTAGTTTCAATCAATAACTTATGTGAGCAAAAAAACAGATGAGTTATTGACTGAAACTAACTTGTAAACATATTCATACTTCATAACTTATCAGACTAAAACAGTGTCATTGAAGTTAATCTGGGAAGTCACCATATTTATCCAACATAATCACCTTTCATCTCCACACTTTGCACAACAATCATAAACAATTCTAAGCTTTTTAAAAAAATGTTTGCCTTGGCCTGCAAACCACTCTTTCAAAGTATACTGATTTATTACTGCTTCATTTGGTAAAAACTTCTTTTTCTCCCCCCTGTTTTTTATTTAAAGTTTCGAAAACAGGTCATAGTTTGATGGGACTAAATCTGACGAATATGGGGGATGATCAGTCAATTAAAAGGCAACTTTCTGCAATGCAGTCAGAGACTTGTGAGCAGATGTATATTCTTGCAAACACATTACACTTTTGGAAATTTTCATCTTGTTCTAAATGGTTAAAATTATTTCATCTTTGTCGCAAAAAAAAAAAAAAAAAAAAAAAAAGACCGATGTGAGGACCTTTCCTTTCGATTTTTGAACGTGAAATTTATTTGTGATTGGAGAACCATTGTTTCCATTCTTTTGATTGTTATTTTGTTTCGTCCAAATTATATTACAATCCAGAAAGTTAGAAGAATCCTCTTGAGAACGGCAGGAGAGCAACTTGGAAATTGTTACTCTGGGTCATTTCTGATCAGTATTCAGGAATTTAGTGATCCATTGTCTCATGGTGAAATCATGTGTAGGATGTGAAAGTCACATTTATAGGAAATTTTCCAAGTCCCTGATAATACAGTGTCAATTCTCCAAAATCATATCATGCATGGCATCAATATTTCTGGTGTGGTCACAGAGACAGATCTTCCAACATGATGTTCATCATTGATCTCCATTCTTCCTCTCTTAAATTTGGCAACACAGCTTTTTATGGCAGCATGTGAAGGACAGTGGTACTTCAGTGTATCCACTATAACCACATAAATTTCTTTGCTGGACAACCCTTTCAAACTTAGGTAGCTCGGGTAGTAGGGTATTTGCATGTTGGTGTGAAGCTGCACTCATGCACGAGTGTGATTTCTGCTTATATTGATTAACTGGTTGGGTTTTATCCGAGGTTCTTCCCAGCTTAAGAGAATGTTAGGTAATTCCAGGCGAATTCTTGGACTTACTTCATCATCACCAAATCCATTGACGCTAAATATCCTAGTAGTTGATACAGCGTCGTTAAATGGCCTACCAAAACCTAAAATTTTATCAAAATTGAATTTTTTTATCTGACATAATTTCTTTAAAAATTCACAATATAAGCCTAGTAGTAATAATATCAAATTCACGGCACTTGAATGTTGTCCATTCACTTTCTAACTTTGTAGTACAGTTATGGTTCTCATTTAAGTTCCTGTATATCAATGACAGATCTAATATCACGTATGTGATTTTTTTCAAAATTTTCAGGAGAGATATAAAACTATTTATTATTGCACAATCAGTAAGAATGTAGTATTCTTACTGATTATTGTGCTTTTCAGTGGTTCAAATAGATACAATGTATAAATAATAAGTAGTTTTATGTCTCTCCTGAAAATGTTGGAAAAATCGTATTAGATCTAGGCCATCGATATTCAAGGCAGGTGATCTCTGTTCACTATGGAATCTTAAGTGTTGCAGATAACACATTTTTATGATTCATAAACAGACAGTTTGTGTAAATTAGGTGCATGGCAATTGTGGCTGGTCAGCAAACGAACATTGCAACTGAACATTGTGAGGGATGTCCGGAACAGTTTTTTCTTGGGATCCTATTCAAAGTCGTTAAGTATTTTATCTTGAAATTCTTTATATATGAATAATTTAGCAGAGTGGTATGATACTTTTTTGGTCTGTAGCTGTAAAGTTTTAATCCCTTCTTTGCCAATTGATCTGCATATTTGTTGCCTTGTACTTCATTGTGTGCACATACATATCCATTACCAAATTCACAATATGGAATTGGCGAAAATTCTTATCAACGCCCATTTGGCTGATCATCTGGTAGATTAAATATCAAATTGGATATGTTAGAGTTTACATAATTTAGGTATGCCTCTGCATTTATATTAATATCACATGCGATATTTTTAGAGTCAAATAACATAAATTAAACATGCCTTTGCTGTTGTTTAGTCAACTGTCTAAAGACAGGTCTGAACCTCACAAGTGATACCAAGAAGACACCACTTATGAGGCAACTACGCCAGGAGATAATGGGGTAGGTGGCCAGTTTCTTTCCCCCTCCATTGCATACATCGCCAACTAGCTACATATACACTAGTCAGATTTCAGATGCATACAAACAATTGTTCTTTCTCTGACACATAGGCCTATCATCAAGTGAGATGTACTGCCTGATAATAGATGTACGTACTTATATACAAAGCGTTCGCCTACAGGTGAGGCCAGGAAAGTGGCATGTACTGATACGCCGCTTTGTGCACGCAGTTGTTGAGACACGCTCGACAATCAAGGACATCAAGGTCGACAAGTTATCAGTTGTGAACCAGATGTTGCAGTATTTAACACGTTGCAGTTTCTTGACACAGTTGCTTAAATATTCAGCATGTGTGTAAAATTTGTTAACAATGCAAAACGCAAAATTCACGCTTGAACAGAGAGTTTTTATGTATGATGCATATGTGAAAACAGAGTCATGTAGAGAGGTGCGTAGGCAATTTGAAGTGAAATATTCGGGTGCTCCAATTCAGGGTAGAGAAACTGTTAGACGTCTTGTTAACAAATTAAGGACAATAGGGTCGATAAATGCTACAATTCCTAAGCGAAAACGAAGAGTATTGACGGGAGAAAAAATTGATGAAATCAGTGCATAATTTACATGCTCTCCTAATAAATCTCTAAGACGTGTTTCACAGGAAGTTAGTGTTTCAAAAACACGTCTTTACTGCTGCTAAACTTTTAAAATTAAAACTCTACAGAGTATAGTATAGAAAACGGAAGCTTACGGATAGTCGATTCCCGCAAGCGACACCGCAGGCAGGCCGCTTTCCTGACCCCACCCGTAGGCGAACGCTCTGTATTAGCAATTAAAAAAAATCAATGAAAGTTTCACTTAAATTATTTTCGTTTTTGCACTGTGTCATAATTTAGAAACATCAGTTCCGAAATTGTAAATTTGCTTCATCATCAGAGAAGACAAGAAAAGGACTTATCCTTTGGATCTGTTATCTAGAGCTATTCTTATCGAGTCCTGATCTTCCACTTTCGTTACTTTCCTTGATAATGGATTCAGTACATAACTCTGTTCTACATCTATGATTATGGCATAGTTCAAAACCAAAACATTTCAAATCGGGCAGAGACAGACTGAAAGAAGCATTCAGTGAATGAGTATGAATTCTTAAAAAAGAAAAAGTTGAAAGTTGATATTTTGCTCTCAAGTTTTCTCTTTTACTTTTATTTATATATATATATATATTTTTTTTTTTATATACCCTGCTATGTATATCTTTATTGTTATTGGGACTTCATGCATAATGAAATAAACATTATCTTTTCCCCAAAATATGTGTTTAGTTAATTAAAAAATTAAATTATTTGATTAATTGTTGAGAAGTGTGATAGTAACGACATGCTCAATGAACCTCTGTTAGGAATTTTACTGTAGATATTTCATTTCCTATTAAAAATGTTAGATTGATAAATGAAATTTGATGTGATCTAACACTTGTAATGATTGTTAAAGTTAATATTGAATAGATTAGGAAGTAAATAATTAATATATTCTCTCCAATATTTATAGTATTTTGTTTATGAGAATATTATTTTGTATTATTTTCTTAGGTAGTGATATTAATTCCATATATTTTTTATTTTAGGCTCTATTTTCTTTCTTTCTACAGATTTGTTATGCAAGTTTCATAATTTTATGTGTTGAACCAAAATGAAATATTCAATTTCATAGTAGGCCTAATAAAATTATTCCAGCTGTGTAGGAAAGATTTGCCTTATTCAGTTGTTAGCCCTAAGTAATTTTAGGAGTATGTTTGTATGACATACATCCACAAACTGGCTGTGCATCAGATTTCGAAAATAATTTTGTTCCTTGTTTTGTGTTATTATATTAACATTTATTTCGAGTCAAACTTTATTGACACCCATCTCACTGCTCTTTTTTTTATCGTGATTTGATTGAATTTCGTCTGTGAAATAAAATTAGTTTCACTTTTACTCACAATGGGAATAGAGATAAGGTGATTAAGGCAAATGGTTCAGTTCAGTTTTGTTAATGTGCAAATGATAAAATAATCTTGTAATATGAGTCAGGCCTATATTAAGAGCTGTGTAATTTCTAACTGCGACATATGGAGAAATTAATCTACTGCTCTTTGTGGTATGACTTTATTTAATTTCTAATATAACAGTGCATTAAGAGCTGGACTCTTTTCTTACAGAGAGAGACCACGAATAAATTCCAAGACAGTTGATTTGGAGAAACTTCGACAGATGCCAGATGGAACTTTAGGGAGAGCATATATTTCGTTTCTGGACACTAATGTAAGTAGCACTTGGTTTACTAATAGAAGTCAAACGTAGGATCAATGAAGAATGAAAGTACTGTAATGTCATGCATTTACTGTTAGCCAGTTGCCATGCTTATGAACAGATATTAGCTAGATCAGGGATGCGGAACATGTACTCACTGAGTACCTTTCCCCATTTTCTCTTTCAACCAGTCCAGTGCCAGTGCTGAGCATATGGTCTTGGCCCTCTCTCTGCTGTGATCACTGGTGTTTACCCATTACTTTCTACGAACTTTGAGTTCACTTATCGAGTGTAAATAAAGAAGATGGTTTCGAAATGGTTTAATTTCTATGATGAATGGAAAGAAAAGTATTTTTTTCTCCCTTCGAGATGGAAAAGTGGAATGTTTACTTAGGATCAAACATAAGAAACTTCAGTCATATTCAATGCTAAGTACACGCCACTGCAATGTTGACGTTGAGTCAATGTTTCGCACCGCTGCTTCATAAACAAACGGTGCTAAACCTTGGAAAGGGTTGAAATGGACTTTTTACCCATGATGCCCAGTCCTCCATCGCTGAGCTAGATATTCCAAACAGTTTGATATTCAGAATAATTTTAGATTGTGTGTTAATGGACGTGAATGTTTTCTTATTTGAAGCCATGTCAGTCGTTTAAATTTCTATTAATAAAATGTCTTTTTTATAATGTAAATTATATTATGCAGTTATAACGTAAGATTATGTAAGTTCTTTGTGTAAAAGCCTATTGAAATAGTGTTTTAACTGCTTATATTGTAATGTTTCACATGAATAGTTCATGGTATCTCGAATTACTGGTGTTGCATTGTGTATCACCAATACCGGTAGCAGTGGCGGCTCCTGTATATTTCTTAAGAGGAGGAAAGACGTTAACAGCGCAAAATGTCACCTTCTTGAGAGAAACAAGCTACAAATTAGCCTACATGCATACATGTAAGACCAGGTAGTGTTAGGGTTGGCCTTCCCTTTTGTATAGCAATAATCTGTTTCTGTAAACTGAGTTTACTAAATTTTCAAAAATATAATATGTTTTCACTTCCATTCATTGTTGAATAATTGCACAAATTAACAATTACAAGGAAATTCACAACCTCGCAGCATTTTTCTCGCGCACATATTGGAAAAGACCAGCTACTAACACGTAACCGGAAATGGGAATGAGAAATAATCTGTTAGGAAAGCGAGAATACTGCACCCACCCACGTGGTCTATGTTGCCACATGTACATTTTACAAGCTCAGTATCACATGCTTTTGAAGAATGTCAGTTCTTGTAAAGTCATACTACCATTATTGTGAGTCCACACCTGTGGAGTAACAGTTAGCATGTCTAGCCGCGAACCCAGGTGGCCCGGGTTCGATTCCCGATTGGGGCAAGTTACCTGGTTGAGGTTTTTTCCGGGGTTTTCCCTCAACCCAATATGAGCAAATGCTGGGTAACTTTCGGTGTTGGACCCCGGACTCATTTCACCGGCATTATCACCTTCATCTCATTCAGACGCTAAATAACCTTAGATGTTGATAAAGCGTCGTAAAATAATCTAATAAAATAAAAACCATTATTGTTCAAAGCTGCCGATGGCCGATTAATTTATGTTAAAAATAATGTAGTTTGCATTACCTTCAATTTCACATATATTTGTACAAAACTGACAACTTGACTGTTGTCCTGTCTAGTAGACAATGAATGGAAGTGAATTTCAGAGGCCAAAAAGATCTGCGATACCAACTTAGAACTACTTCCTCTTTGTTTTATATAAATCCAACTTCAACTTTCAGATATACTCGAAAGTTTCAAAACATGAATATAGCTTATATAAAGTGCAATGAATAATATATTTTGATTTATAATTAAAAAAAAAGTTTATATGGTGTCTTTCATAGCGTTGCGTTAAAACTGTTTTTATTGTGCCTCCTCCTAGATGTGTTATAGTCTGGTTGAATGCAGCATCGTTAGATGCCAGCTTTAGCAAGCTTGCTGCACGACCAGTCGGTTTCTATTTCCCGCCCATGCGCTGATTCAGAGGAGGATCTCCTCCCTATCCGTTCATTTACTTGCTTTAAAACTCTGCTTCTTTCTCTGGCCGCTAGCACGCTGTTGTCTATGTGTGGTAACTGCAGAAAAAGGAGAAATGGATTGACTTTCCTCCACACAAACAATCTCGCATCCTTCTCACAGTTTTCTAGCAGCACATGAGTGCGCGTGGTTTAAAACTCGATCAACCAAGGTTTTCTTATAGCTGTGAACTTAAAAATTATCGAATCTTCCTCGAATTTCATATATTTCATTTTGCATTTACTTTCAAAAGAAGAAAAATGTGAGGAGGACGTTCCTCCCTTCCCTCCCCCGAAGGAACCGCCACTGACCGGTAGCATGCTGTCTGCATAACTGGAGTGTGCAAGTGGCTTGACCAAGAGATTGGTCACAATGTTGTGGTTCCTCTACAGTCTGCTTACCCAGTATTTCACTCATACACTGATTATGCAGAATAGACAATCTGCATTATACTAATTCTAAGGGTTAAAGTGAAGAATGGGTGATAAACTAATGTTACTGCAAAGTACCTCTGCTTGCTGTCTACGAGTAGTTATGTTTTGCGTGCGTGTGTGTGTGCTTGCATGCGTATGATTGAAGAATAGCATCTTTTATGCCACTCTTTGTCAGGCCTTTAATTTTTTTCTGAAGAATAATATTTCATTATTGCCTTAATGCAACCACTTTTTACTAGTAACTATATTCGATATAAGGAAAAATGAAGATGGAAAGCATTAAAGCCAGTTTTGAATAAATCGCTATTTGTGCTAGTTTGGCTTCAATAAAATATCGACTTTTACATACATATATTTGAATTAATTTATTGATAAGTATTGAATTTGAACAAAATCCGTCCTATAATTCAGGAGGAAATATTGTATATACAGATGGGTAGTTAAGTTGTCAGTATCACATATACAAAAGTGGTTCTATGTCCCTGATTTTTCCAGTATTACAATACATTTTGCATATGAGGAAATTCATTTATGCCAAACTGAGGGAGTCTATATTGTCATGTGATTTGTTTCTGTTTTTTATATAAAATACTTGATTTATATCACCAGTGAGGAAGCATATCAGCCATTCCTTTCACTTCAAACAGTTGACATGTTCAGCTTTACCGGTACTTCAGTAGATGACGAGAACTTTGCTCTTCAGTGAAGACGGAAACTGGGACAGTATTCCTTCACAAGTGGAGAAATTCTGACCAAAATACTTTTCTTTTTGTATCTATTAGCCCTGTTACAACTTTTCTTTCTAAAACGTCTGATGATGAAATTGTTGTGTTAGATTTTACTCGGACTAGTTATTCATGGTAATTAATTTACTGTACCATAATCCCAACTGAAGTCAATAAAAATCATCAATATGAGTTTCTTTAGGAGAGAAGTAAATCTGAAAGCCTTGTGTCATAGATTCTACTAGAGATTCTCAGAATAAGTACAAGGCATTTCTCGCCTATGCCAAAATTTACTTCTTGGAGCCATTGTGCAAGCTATCACAATTTCTAGCACTAAATACTATCCATTTTGATTATTTTTAGAAAGTGACGCCTGATTCTCGGCTGCCTGTCCAGTTTGTAGACGACGTGGAACTGGCATACGTGATGCAGCGTTATAGAGAAGTGCACGACCTATTTCACACGGTGCTGGGCATGCCCACTAACATGCTGGGTCAGTATCAGTAAACACAGATGCAGGGAAAACACGTGTCATGCTAAATCACCAATCAAAAACATTTAAAGCTTGTAATGTTCAATAATAATAATTCCTATATTGATCTGAAGATAGGCAGCACTGTAGGTACATGATTCACCATGGTTCCATCTGTTTGAGGGAGCTACACATAGCTACCGGATCCCTGGTCTGCCATAGTCCGCTGTGAAAGCCCCTTCTTCTCCCTGAGATCTTATGCAGTTCCCTCAGACAGATGGCACCTGTAAGCGAATCACGGCATCATGTCTGCTGAATGTTCCAGTCGACCTGAAACTATTAAAGATGATAGATGAAGGTGAGATGAATCCAAGGTCCAACGCCGAAAGTTACCCAGCAATTCTGCTTCAAGTGATTGAGGGAGAAAACCTCGAAAAAACGCAACCAGGATTTGAACTTAGGCCTACTCGTTCTGACATGCTAGATACTTCATAACAGTGGAATCTAACAAATTTAATTTTATTAGTGCAAGATAGCGATCTGAATATAATTGTCACTTTCCTGACAAGCTCATCTGGATCTGAGATTAAATTTTAATATTATATAGTCTGCTAGGGATCTGTATCCTTTATTTATTCATGTGTTCTTTTTTTTTCCTCCCTGGAAAATGCCTGCTATTAGATTTACGTTACTACTCGTATAAGTCGCAAATTGTTGAAGATCTTGCCTTGAAGAGAATAATGATGTTGATGATGAAAACAAAAGCAGCAGTGGCGGTGGTGGTGGTGGTGGTGGTGGTGGTGGTGGTGGTGGTGATGATAACGTTCAACAACATGTACATTAGCTAATGTGGATTTGAGAAACCATCAACTGACTCTTAGTATATAATTAATTTGTTAAAATATGCCTAAAGGTTCATAATTCTTTCGTGTATAATGCACATGTCGCATTCCCATTAAAATAATGTAACTAAAAAATTGTGATTTGTAAAGATATGCTATTTCCTAATAAAATACTGCTGTGAAAATATTTTAATAAATAGGTACCAAAACCTTCGACAATTTACGAGGGTGGAGTGGAAAGTAACTCACAGTAATTTTTTTCTGTGTTGGTATTGCAGCTGGGATGTTGACATTTCACTAAGATATACATTGAAATCCCTCATAACCGGCACCCAAACAAACAGCAATACCAAAACAACAGCACTTTTGGCTGGGCCAAAAAACAGTTTAAATCTGCCACATTGCCACAGTCTGGGCCGTCAGTTTTGCCACATTAGGAAGTTTGCAAGAACTTCATTTTTAGTGAATATTCGAACCTAAAATTAGTGTATTATTTGTGTTGTGAGATGTGTTTTAATAAAGAAAATCCTCTCAGTTTTTATGTTTATTTAATTATATTCTGGCCGTCAGTGTTGCCAATTAGGAAGTTCGCACGAACTTTAATTTTCAGAAAATATTCGAACCTAAAATTAGTGTATTACTTGTGTTGTGTGATGTGTTTTAATAAGAAAAATCCACACAGTTTTTATGTTTATTCAGTTATGAGCAAGTGACAGAGAAATAAGCTGCATATGGCTGCAGTTTCAACATTTGGCACCATGAAATGCAAACTTCCTTTTTTTGTATATACTGGTATTTATTCAGTTATCTGGCAAAACCTCGTATCTGGAATTAGCCTGGTCTCTTTGGTGCTGGATAAGAGAGATTATGCTGTAGTTTGAAGTTGTCTCTACAGACATAATTGTTTTGCATGTGTAGCTCTAGTGAGCAAAGCATGAACTACGCAACAAAGATGGCGCGCATGTTACTGTTGTCAACTTGTGAAGAGCAGCGAAGTGTTGTGCAATTTTTGTGGGCTAAAGGACATAACCCGAGTGAAATTCACAGGGACATGTGTGGCATGTACGGGGAAGACTGTATGGAACTGATGGACCGTAGCAACATCTCCAGGTGTGCACATTCTTCGCAGATGACTGTGAGAACCTTCGTGATTTGCCACATTCCGGACGGCTGGTAACAGCTGCAACCCAGTGGAATGTCACAGGCATCGAGGCAGCAATTTTGAACGCCCAGCAGATCCAACTGCGAACCTTATTTCAGCAGTTCAACATTTCATACAGTGCAGTGTATGATATCATGCATGACACATCGAAATTTCATGAAGTTAGTGTCCACTGGGTGCCTAAGAACCTGACAGACGACCACAAGGGCCAGCGAATGATGACATGCTTGGGCCATTTAAGATGTTATGCTGTAGAAGGGCATGACTTTCTGAAAGGAATTGTTACTGGTGATGAGTCCTGGGCATACCACTACATGCCCGAAACAAAGCAGGCCTCTATGAAGTGGAAACATGCTGCTTTCCCAGTAAAGAAAAAATTCAAAGTGATGCAATCTGCTAAGACAATGCTTCTGACAGTGTTCTGGGATATGCATGGTGTTTTGTTGGAGGACTTTGCTAAACATGGGACCACTGTGAATGCTGCAGCCTACATTCAAACGTTGGTAAAGTTGTGTCGTGCCCTTCGTGACAAACGCCGTAACATTAATGCTGATGATGTCAAACTTCTTCATGACAATGCTCGCCCCCATGTTGCGGCTTCTGTTCGTGAGAAAATCAACACATTTGGTTGGGAGGTGCTCCAGCATCCACCATACAGTCCGGACCTTGCACCGTCGGACTTTCATCTGTTTGGTCCCATGAAAAAATTCCTGGTCGACCATCGCTTTGCGACCGATGCAGAAGTGCAATCAACTGTCTGCAGATGGCTATACTCCAACCGAATGGAGTTCGATGAACAGGATATACTGAAACTGGTACCATGATGGGAGAAATGTGTTGAGAAACTTGGCGCCTATGTAGAAAAGTAGCTAAAAGATCAGAGTTCATTTGTGTATTTTTTTATTTTTGTTTACCTATTAAACGTTTTCTTTAATTATTGTGCTTTACTTTCCGATCCACCCTCGTATTTTATTATTAGGATTTCATGCCTCCAACTAATAAAACAGTGTTGAAAATAATTTACGAAAGTAATATTATTTTCGACATATACAGTATTTTACTGGATTTGCGATGTATACATTGCTCCTTCCACCACTCTCATTTTCAAGGTCTTATTTCTTTTCTCAGGTGAAGTGACAGTGAAGTGGGTTGAGGCAATTCAGACTCGATTGCCCATGTGCATTGGTGGAGCTTTGTTTGGGCCTCTTCGGCTGTATCCAAAGTACGTACGGTAACAGTTATTTCAAGGCTAATAATATGTCGATAGTCATAATTCGCATATTATTTCCTTTTGTCAACTGGGTTTAATTTGATACCAACTTCTTGTAATGCACTTCACACAGGAATTAATTAATAGTGATTGTAAGAATGTTTGTGCAAGTCAGATTTTGAAGATACATTAACCTCACCACAATTGTCAGGAAATGTTTTCAAATTAACCCATACTTTATGTACATAAGTTTCAAAATCTTAACTTACTTTACATCTAATTTTCTTCAATAATTGTGACTGTGAAGATTGTGATAATTTTTTTTATTTAACACTTTAAATTGCTAACTTCATTATGTCCTGATCGAAATTCATACATTTATACCATGCAGTGTTTTTCATTTTATTCGATATGTATTTTAGGATCTAAATATTGTTGGTTTTTAGAATATAATGGTGTATACTGCATTATACAGTATTATTTGTGTGAAAATCAACATGTTGAGAAGGAAATCCATGCTGACTTCTGGTGAAGTCCGATTTAATTTCTCTTACCTGATATCTTCATATGTATTGCTGTGATATTCACGTATAATTTTTTTTTTTTACATGCGTACTTTCTGAATAAACAACTGAATATGAATTCTTAACTTAAGCATAATCCATATAGTAGTATTGTATAGCAGGTGATTATATTAATGTTTGAGGTTACACTTTATTTTACTAAGATGGTTTGTGCTTATAATTTTGATTTTGGTTTTCCCTTTATTGTAGCACATTGTTACTATAGGATATCTGAAATTAGAAAATGATTGACAGTTTGGAGCTTTATATGTGCCCATGTTAAACAATGAAACTAACCAATCAGAAGCAAATTGTGATAGGTGGCTATGGAAACAATAGATTGTGGTTTGTAGTGACATCGTGGTTTCAACTGATCTCTGAGTTGCATAACATGGGAGGATATGAGTATTTATGTTCCGGTGTGGCATTTAGTTTATTTTTTAGTTTCATTTCTACTTTTTGTCGTAATTGTAATTCTCCGGTGGGCTGGCAAAAGGGCTTAAGTCATTATTTCCTTCATTAAACCCGTTTCCTAAAAGAAATTCTAAAAGCAGTGACGTCAACAATAAAGAAAATCATGAAATAGCCGAAACATGTCACTTTCCGGATTTATGGCAGTTGTTTAAATCTTTGAAAATTTCTCCCGTAAATTTTGCATAGAGTGACTTAAGCCCTTTTGCCCGCCTACTAGAGAATTGTAGTTATTGTTTTAGTGTGCAATTGAGAAGGAGGCAATAAAATAAAAAGTACCAGAAAGGGTCGACCTGGTTGGCAGAGTTGTTATAGCACTGGCCTTCTATGCCCAAGGTTGCGGGTTCTATCCTGAGCCAGGTCGATGGCATTTAAGTGTGCTTAAATGCGATAGGCTCATGTCAGATTTACTGGCATGTAAAAGAACTCCTGTGAGACAAAATTCCGGCACACTGGCGATGCTGATATAACCTCGGCAGTTGCAAGCATCGTTAAATAAAACATAACACTTGGTACCAGAAAGGGTATTCCTTTTAGAAGTCGAGCAATGAGAATGGTGTAATGTGTAAAGGAAATGACAAAGCAGACCTAAAACAATGATTAATAGGAATACTCTGGTTCTCAAAAGAGGCGGAAACATCATTATGAAAGTGAAGAAAAAAAAAAAAGCAGGTTACAAACTTAGATGCTTATAAATGGAATGCTATCTGATGTATGAAGTATAGCTGGTATAAGGATCGAAAGAGGACTCCTGGATTGAGAATTCTGAGTACATTTGATTTTTAGCATAGAAATTTTCAGCATGTTTTCACTATGTTTTATTCAATATGTCGCTTGCAGTTCGTTGTATTATAATTATGCAGATGTATTATTGTTGAAAAAGTTTTGACAGATTTGCTGGTTCGCATCCATTGCTAAATTCTGACATTTACTTGGCAGCAGACAACAACTTGACATTGTTGACCTATTGTACAAACTGTCAAATCCTTTATAATTCTGGATTAAATGTAATAGGTTTACATGTTCATTCCTCATTATATGAACGTGTCAAGGTATTCATTGTGGAACATACCTAATTTGTTTCCAGTTTTAATTGTTATAATAAGTATTTGCACTTCATTCATGTTATTTGTCCAGGCAAAGGCAGAAGTACGTGCAGCACTATTTGCCCTGGGCTATCCAAACTGGGATGAACTCCCGCTTCCTGATGAATGTGTACTACGAGCAGCGCTGGGAGCAGTCTATGCAGGAACTTCGTGACGAGCTAAACATCAAACCGTTGGACTGTTAGGTTTGTTTTTGTTTTCCCAGCCTCATGGTCTAGTGGTCAGAGCTTCTGGCTATAGTTCATGAGGTCCCGGGTTCGATTCCCGGTTAGAGCACAGGAATTTTTCCTTAAAGGGGATTATTCCTGTGTTCGTCCATGGTCTGGAATTTAGGTTAAGTTTAGATTTAAGACCTCTCCTGGCACCACATTATCATAATCATCCTATCACATCATCGGGGTAATGTAACTCCGCCTTCCAGGCACCCCAACCTCAGAAGTGGTTACAATTAAGCCATGGCCAGGAGAGAAGACCAGAAATGTCGAAAAGACAACCTGGTGGCATTGGATAAAAAAAAAAGTTTTCCCAATTAGTCCTTTATTGACAGATTGGTTACCATGCTCACATGAGACCCAAGGTTTGAAGACCAGCTGAGAGTGATGAATTTTTTATAAACAGTAATAATCTTTTGCATGGCTTTTCTGTCAGAAAAAAAGTGTAGCTGGGGATCTTGTGTCATAGATTGAAGGAATTAAAAAAACTGAACTCTGTCTCTAAAAGCATTTAATGGCAAAATTTACTAGCTGTTCCTTGCCCTTATCTCATTAATGGAATCTAAAGTTGTGCATTCACTTATCAGAATGGATTCGTTTGGCACATTCGGATTTTTATTATAGTATTGTTCACTTGTCTTCATTTGCGAATTGATCGTCTAATAATGTTATTTACTGCTAAAGCAAGCACGTTATTTTCTTGTAGTGTCCTGGATTAAACCTGGAAATAAAATAAGTAGTTCTGAGGAGAATGTATTTTTAATTACATTAGCCTTAGAAGAAGAGAAAATAAGATTCGCATCATCCATTTCATTTATGCCTGCAATATTATTGCGATTGGAGGCCTTGCAGTCGATATACAGTAATCCCCCCATATCCGCGAGGGATATGTTCTGAAACCTACAGTGGATACGCATACCGGACCCTATAAATATGCCTTCCTCCCCCCCCCCCCCCCCGTTAACATGCATACCTGTGGTAGGCCTATAGTTTAAGAAAATACAAGCAATAGAACATTAGGAGAAGCAAATAATATTTTTAATAATAATAATAAATACATTGTACATTATTACACTAGTGAACTTGCACTCTCGCCATCTAGATTTTTTATAAAACTCTTCAGATTAAGATGCTAGGCACTAAATTACATACGTAAAAAAAAAAAAAAAAAAAAAAAAATGTTGCTTAAGTTAACCGCAGATAACTGAAACTAATGATACAGATTCTGCGAATAAAGGGGGATTACTGTAATATCATGACTTTCTTTATTTTGATCTTAGCCCAAATGGAAACATATCCAGAATTCTCGTTTGAATCCACTCACATGGGCAGATGTGATGTGGATAAGTGGGCAATGCTCATTTTAAAATAGTGCAAAAAATAGAAATTCGAATGTGCTGAATGAATCCAGTCCAGTTAGTGAGCACTTACCTTGGGTCTGCTGTGCTAGTGGACTTGGTTACAGTCATTGAAAAAGCATCATCTTATATCAAGCATATTCGGTTTAATGTATTTTACAAGCAGTTGGACTCACTTATTTCTGAAATAGGTAAGTGGAATGATTATGCTTATACAGCTGAATCTTGCTTTTACACTCCCACAATTTATAATTCTTCTTCTTTTATTCTCTAAATAAGGTTTAGGCCTCATGGCCTGTTCCAGTCTCAAGAGATATCACTTTTTTAAGCCTCTTAAATGTTACACCATTTTTCGCTCTTAACCCTGAAAGTGTGGAAGAGGTATTTGACTTCATGTTTCTGTTTATCTGACTCCAGCTGTTGTACAAAGCACCTGTTAACGTACCAGAAAAGAGAATTATATGGATAATATTAGTGCCAGCTTTAATTCAACACTAATTGACAAATATAACGAAGTTTATGTATGAACATAATAGAATATATAGGGTGATTCACGAGGATTTACCGCCACTTAAGGAGCTTATTTCCGAAGACATTCTGAGCAAAAAATGTCATATAAACATGCGTCCTAATCTCGATATTTTCAGAGTTGCATTAATTTGAAGTTTAGTGAAATACTTTTTTCCTCTAGTTTTAAGGGTAAAAGAATATTACAAATAGAGAATTAACTGTTCAGGAGTATCATTTCTTAGATGAAGTGGTATAAAATGCTATTTTTCATTGGCTGTACGTGTCCTGTGATTTTTTGTTCCCTTTCTTTTCAGTAAAGTGCTCTGTTAAACAGTCATGTCCAGTAAAAGGTGAAATTCTGCTACTGAATTCTTTCCATTTAATTTACTTTGTCATACTTTAATGTCTGGTATGTTTTCATACTTATACTCTGCAGGACCCTTTACTTTTTTTAAGGTATAAAGTTTTTTTTTGTTAAGGGCTATAAGTTTTATCCACTGATGTGTGAAGATCTAGCTATAATAGCTTTGTAGCTTTTCTCGGAAAATAGATATAGTATCATAATAAGAATGGTATCTTGCTGAAGATTACAATCAGTGAGAACCTTAGCTCTTGCCTCTTATGTGAGTACAAGTTTGTGATAGATTATAGATTCGTGCTTATAATTTATTACATAATTACTATACAGTCATAACACGTTACAACTTTCTCAGCAGGTTGTCGAGCTCAGATGGTGTTCGGAAGCCATTTTCAATTATAAACACAGTCCTGTCTCGGATTTTGAATATAGCGTCTTTCCATGGCAACATGGAAGATAGAACAGGGGTGGCTCTGCTGACGTCACCAGCCTTGAAATTTAAGTTGTGGGTGGCAAGAGGAGTAAACCCTTGCATAACAGCAATGTACTGCCCAGCCTTTTCATGGTGGTACATTCGCAGTGGATATCTTAGGGTGATGGAACAGATTCCGGCATTGAAGAGTGCAAAAGACGCGATTAAAACTGCGAAGCTGCTGCTCTCCACGAGCAGAGGACCCAGCTCATATGCCGGAGGAAGCTTAATCCCAGCACTCGCTTTGTATAATCCAACAGCTCCCAGCAGTAGCATGCTGATAGTGGACGTTGCCTGTGCAGTAGTCACATACCCCGTCATGGGAGCACGGTACACAAGGCGAAACTCCTGGCCCACACCATCACTCTGCCGCAACTTCAGCTCCGTCTTCTGGGAGAAGGCGATTCGGCTGAAGTGACGCACCGTGAGCCAGCACACACATGAGTGCTGCATGGCTTCTGCAATTACAGTAGTAATACAGTTTGTAATGTAACAAAGAATTAATTTTTTTTATGACATATTAATCATGTAATGTATGTATGTACTTCTGATTTCATATTTAAAATACAGAATTACTTTCAAGATGAAGTTGTGGTACTCATTCTCATTTGAGATCCTATCACAGTGGAAATCTGGATTTCATTATTTGTATTTGTATACTTAAAGGATACAGGAAAAGAACGAACTCAGCCCACTTTAGCAAATTGTTCAGGGGACCAGTTTAAAGTCTGCCTGTAGCATACACTTTCCACTGTATGTCAAATCTAAAATCTGCCATAGCACTTAGACTATTCACATTGTCACAGTGTTTCATTCATAGAAATCCTACTACACACAACACGCATAACTCATTTTTGAAGAAAAGTGGACAAAGCTGGTTTTTTCCGTGTAGGCCTACCCTTCATTTACATTTCATACTAACATGATCAATGACCATAGGAACTGGTATTCATTACCCTGCATGTTAGACAAAGATAGTGATCTGTAGAATTGAATTTTGACGTGGATGAGTAATGACTAGGACACTGTAAAATGGTGAATAAAATAAATCAGATAAAACCACTGCTATTCATGATCTCTGCCTCTGTGTAACGTCACATTTGTGGTGGGGAGGAAAGGTGATGGCAGAATGGTTGTTAATATGCTGACACTCACGAATAAGAGAAGTCACTTGAAATTTAACGGTCACTGACCAGCAGATGAAATGTAAGATCTGTAGAACATTTAGTCAACGCTAAGTGGGTGTATAGGGACCGTGGTATGTGTTTTTGTTTTGCTTAACTTCAAGACAATGCTGACTCATTTAAAGTTGGTATGACTGTAGCCTGTATATATTTTCGTTTAGTTTTACTTGTTTGTAGTTTGATTTTTTTCTATTTTATTTGTATTTCTGGTGGTGTAGAAGAAGTGGCATGATGGCCTTAACTTACAAATGGTTTTTAAGGAACCCGAAGGTTCATTGCTGCCCTCACATAAGCCTGCCATCGGTCCCTGTCCTATGCAAGATTAATCTACTAACTACACCAGATTAAATAAATAAACAAAAATTATATATATATATATATATATATATATATATATATATATATATATATATATATATAATTAAATTAAAAAACAGATGAACGTAATGCACATGATGAAATGTTTTCTTCTTGGTGTCTAATCTGCAGCTGTTTCAAATTGAGTTAATCCTGGCAGGATTTTTCTAAGAAGTTCATTAATTCATGTAAGTGACACTATGTAAAGATTCATCTTTATGGACAAGGAAAGTTTAGTAACCATTTGTTTTGGTTGTTTATAGTTGTTTCCGAGATTTCCGAAAAGTCTAACAACCAGTTTAATTAACAATAGAAACAGAAAGGAAAATTTGGGCAATGCCGGGTGCTTCCAGCTAGTGTTTGATAAAAATATGACATGTCTTTCCATATTATCACTACTTGAATTGAATATTTTAAAATAGTATTCAATTCATTTTGAAGACCTATATAGTTTACATTAGCATACAAAATTTCAGCCCTTTATCTTAAATAGTTTCTGAGTAAATGGTTCCTGAATTTAAAACAACTATTTTTTTTTTTCAATACTCTTTTCCTTCTGCCATTCCTAAATTAAAACAATGAAAGATAATTTATTTCTGTGGCCAGCTGACAACTTATCAACATTTATCACAAGGTGGAAAGAACATTATTCTGTGTTAGAAATGGAGGAAAAGGCTATTTTAGATAGCCTATTCATATTTATATGTGAATATACTATTAATTGCACTACCCAGTACCCTTAGGGCTGTAGCGCCATGGATTATTATTATTTTTGCCATAAGATGTTTTTACGTTCTGTATTAATATTGCTTGCCAGTTTGTGGGCAGGCGAAGGGACAATATCATACTCTGCCCCTTAGTGACAGTGTTCTGCTTTCAGGAATTCACCTACAAGTCATACTATAGACAGGCTGTTCTTTCATTTTGCAGAATACCTACTGATTGCATAAGCAGTTTTGCCAAAATATTACTTGTTTATAGATTAACACTTACAAATCACTTTTAAGGAGTGATTAAACTCTCTCTCTCTGTCTTCAGGAGAGCACATTGTTTATCTGTTAAGTTCACCAGACTCCACTGTCCTCATTGGTGAGCCTTGCGGCAATGGGGAAGTGCTTCTGGAGAATTACCTTAAGTTAGACCTATACTATTTTAATTAAACTGACAGTTACTGACATACGAATCGTCTAAGTAAAAAAAAAAAAAATTGCCTAACATTCTCTATATTATTTAGCATAATACAGATTAGGAAATTGGAGGCATAGGTTCTGGTAACAGCTTGTTTGCTGCATATCGTAGAAAAAAGTGAGGCTACCACTATTTATATACATTCATTGTAACAACATACAGTAGTTCGTTTGTCATCTCACCAAATTGTAAAATCGTGCAGAATGACGATACATTTCTTTTCAACTGATGCCAATTTTTAGCCTTTATATTCAGATAAACAACATCAAGATAATGGCTCGCATGTGGAGAAGAAGAGGGTGGTGGAAAAGAGTGCTGTGTTTGCAGTGAATGGTCTGCCCTTGGGCACAAAACAATGAATGAATGATTATTCACAACTCGGTAACTACATTTTTATTGATGTCAAACGCGTAAGTATAGACTAAGATCCAGTGCTCCTGTTTACCTGCTCCACCAATACTCAAATTTCAGCACGGAATAGTTTAAGAATGTGCATGATAATGATTATAACATGAAGTCTAATTTTAGTCACTTAAACTAGTGCTGAGTTACTACCTGATACTTCGCTTATACATTTTGAACTGTTAAGAGCTCTCTCTCTCCTCAGTTTCACCAACATAACATTGTTGACATGAAAGTTTAACTCTAGTATACACTCATGCTAATTAAAGAATTATATCATAATGCACAATCCAGGATTAAGCAAGGCTGAGATCTTAGTGAAAATTTTAAAGTTAATAAAGGACTACGACAAGGCTGTAATATGTCACCATTGTTGTTTAATATATATTTGGATACTGCTTTGACAACATGGCGAAGAAAATGTAGAAATATGGGACTACCTGTTGAGGTTGATAAAATGCTGTTTACACTTCTCTATGCTGATTATCAAGTGGTAATTGCCCAAGAGGAGGAAGATATAGAATACATGATGAGAAAATTACACAAAATAGGGTTTGACAATAAACTGGGATAAAATTGAATATTTGTGTGTATAAAACACGCGCAGCGGGAATCGAAAGCAGGAGTAGAGAATGAAATCAAGCGAACAGTTCAACTGACTTCGGAAGAGAACATTGGAGCTAATGTAGAATACGAGAAGAATGCAGCGAAAAATGATGAATCAGGAGTCGAAGCAAGAAGGCGACACACGCAGAAAGAAGACATTGAACCAGAGAGCAAAAAACGGATCACCAAGCTAACAGACAGGGAGAAGTATACTTCTAAGAAGAGTGGCATAAAGACTACAACGGCAAAGAAATATGCAAATGATAAGATAAAGAAAGGTTTTAAGTTGTGTAATGATGAATGAGTCTAGTGAAGAAGGGGGAGCTACTGATGGCTATGAATCATGTGAGCGGATAACAGAGGTAAGAAGAAGGAAAGAGCAGGAGAGGAGTCCAGGGTTGGGAATAATAGGAGAATCATCGAAGGGGAATACGGAGAGTATAAGGAAAGGAGCCTTTGCGAGTGCAAGTTACGAAAGGGACTGCGGAGAAGAGAAGAAACAAGTCGAGATTACAACAGACAATGAGAGCGCAGATGGTCAAAGTCCAGCAACCAGGGGTGATATTGAGAGGGAACTAAAAAAGATTTGCGAGAAAATAGATGAAACTTGTATGAAAATGCAGTGAATTTTGTGATAGTTAAAGACAACTGTCAACGAGAGCGTAGAGGGTCAAAGTTCAGAAATCGTGGAGGTTTTTGAGAGGAAACTAAAAAAGAGGTGCGAGAAAATAGATGAAACTGTATAAAAATTTAGCGAGTTATGTGATAGTTAAAGAAACAAGGAAGTGCAAACTAAGACGTGTGAAGTGTAAAAGTGAACTAGAGGAAAGATCTGACTTAGTCTGAGGCATTAGATAAATTGAAAATCGATGATAAAGTGTACGTTCTCGAATACTGTGAAAAGAATTGTGAGAAACCAGAGTTTTGGACTGAAATCTAGCAAAGCCAGGTGAATCAAGGTGCAGTGAAACGGAGGTTCAATGAACGTGAAAATATGCGTACATCAAAGCAGCACGCTAGGAAGAATGGAGAAATGCATACGACACAAAACTTCAATATCAATGAAACGAGAGATGTACAATGTCGATATCTGACGTCTACTTCGAGTACGAAACAGCTGACCAGAATAAACCAAGGAGGAAAACAAAACGTGAAGCAGATACAAAATACTGCAGATGAAGGATTAGGGAAACAGCTGGAAGTGTCTGAGGTCAGGAGCATAGACAAGACTAATGGAGGAAATGCAAGAGAAGACATGAGAAGAACGAGTGAAGGAATGAAGCGACTACCAGATGTTAGTGATTGTGAGGACAGAATAGATAGGGCTTTGGAGAGGTTATAGCGAAGAAGAAGAGTGCTAAAAAGTGAGTGCAGGAAAGTTAGGGGTGGCAAAAGTGTAAGAAAAGGAACAGAGAAGAAAGTGTTAAGTGTAAGAAGATAGGGTAAGAGTGTAATAAGATAGACTATCAAACAATGAATACAAGAGAATTAAAGTGAAAAAAAAAAAAAAAAAACATCTGAACAAATGTGAAGTGGAATGAGAGAGAAATTGGAAGTGTAATTAAGTGAATTAGATATTTCATGTTTTTCAATGTTATGGGTTGGGAGTAGTAGCAGGGGTAGGCCATACTATAACTGTAGGAGTATTATCGAAACAAATATATGGAAAGAGATAATACAATAGGAAATTTAGGAGCAAAGCGAAAAGAAAGAGATAAATATGTAAATAATCAGAGGATAGGAAAAAAATAAGTGATGTAAGTGTTGTAAAATAGAGTAAACGGAAAAGTCAGCAAGTAATGTAGGAGAAAATAGCGGGAAAACAATGATTAAGAGTAAGTAGGATTTGAGGGTAGAGAAGAAAATAAATAACGCAAATGATTAAGGAAGGAATATACATTATTTAATAGGTGAGTGAGAAATGGAAGGGAAACAGTATAGGTAGGAGGGAGAGAATAGAAGAGGATAGAGGGGGAAGGACATATAGCAATTCAGTCATAACAGAACATTAGAAAGTAATCAAGAAATTCTCGGCAAAGAATACATTAATAGAAAAGAGTTATATGTATAAAGGGATGGTGGATCGAAAAACAGAAATGTGAAGGTCCACCATAACTGTGAATTGTAAAGTTGAATGACAAATATCATATCATACTAAATCATATTTGTGTATAGGAGATATAAGTAAAAATTTGAATTTGAGTAATATCACAGTCTAGTATATACAGTCGCGAAGCTCAATATGCAGTAAATATGCAAACATTAGATAGTTGCTCACCACGAGGATCGCTAATATCGCCTCATTACAGGCAATGCAAAATAGTACCGTCACAGCCTATTGTTTCTAGCACCCTCAAAACTCAAGCTTCGTGACTGTATATAGTAGACTGTGGTAATATTATAACAATAAAATCATGTAATAAATTCACATATTTAGGAGCAAAATTTGATAATACAGGAAGATATGAAAATATGATAAATTCAAGAATAATTAACGCCAGGAATGTTACAGGAACATTAAATTCTATTCTATGGCAGAAGAATATTAGGACAAAAACAAAAATGGTGCTATATGAATCCATAGTTAAAAGCAGATTACTCTATGGATGTGAAGTTTGGCAGATACCTGAGCGTATGAAAAATAAGCTATCTACTGAAATGGATTTCCTGAGAAGATCAGCCATGAAGTCAAGACTAGATAGGGTCAAGAACGAAGATATTAGAAGACTTGTACATACAGAAAAAACAGTCATCGAAGAAATACAAAGAAGACAATTAATTAATTTGGTACAGACATGTTCAGCGGATGGAAAACGAAAGATTGCCGAAAACTATCTTGAAATGGGTTCCAAATAGGAGAAGAAGAAGAGGGCGATATATATAGGCTATTGTAATGCCTTGCATATACGAATTTGTCACAGGTTAGGTTAGTTGAGGCTTTTATTATACCTTGTATATACGCTGGGCAAAAGTTGGTGGTTTTTTTGTGTTCTGATGTCGCTAATAAGATAGTGTAATGACAGATTTTCCACTTCCGAAATCACAGAAGGGTGAATATGAAGTAACTCAGCACTAGTTTCACCCATTATATTATGCAAGGTACCTGATATAACCTCCAAAAGACTACGAGGATTGATATCCATTTATTATTTCAACGATATTATAATTCGTAATATGGTTTGAAATAATAAATGGAGTCAACCCTCGTAGCTTTGATATCGATTTTTTCGATGTGCATAATATGTATGTTACCTTATGTAAACTCAAAAGCCTACGAAGGTTAATATTCAATTACTATTTCAACCATATTGTGTCCGCCACAAAAAGCAAGACTACCAACATCGATGGAAGTAGTCAGTATTGCCAACAATTGAATTGGATAAGTGGTTATTCCGACACCTTGAAGTCGTTATAAAATCGCTAAGAAACGTAAGAAAGTTGCTCAAAATATCGCTAAAGGAAATGAAGGACAAAAATGTACCTGTATCATTAAACCATAGTCTGGTATATACAGTCACGAAGGTCAATACGTAGTAAATATGCATCCATAGACAGTTGCTAACCACTAGGATCGCTAATATCGCCTCATTACAGACAATGCGAAATAATACCTAGACTGTGCCGGTACTATTTTGCATTGCCTGTAATGAGGTGATATTAGTGATCCTAGTGGTGAGCAACTATCTAATGTTTGCATATTTACTACGTATTGAGTTTCGTGACTGTATATACTAGACTGTGCTAGTACTGTGATTAAACCAATTATGTGGTCTGTACATTTAGAAGCCGCTCTCATTCGAGCCCAGGCGCTATCAAAGAAACCGGAAGGCTATGAGGTATAAAGAGGCGACGACAATGTCAATGTCAAAGACACCTTCTTACAACTGTGGATTATAATTTATGGCCAGAAGCGCAGATGCTAATCAGTGCATTCTTCTTCAGTGAGCACGTGTTTTGGTTGGATGTTTCTGTGTAGAGTTATTATTTTTTCTAGTTTTATTTGATAGTGTATAGTTAATAGTTTTAGTAGTATTGTATAGTGTGCATGCAGTGCGAATAGGTTTAACAATATGTGGAGGCCTTGGGAAACAAACCAAATCCCTTCTATTGAAAATGACCCTCAACCTAGCACTTGTGATTCCGGTGCCTCAAAGAAAAGGAAAGCAACAAAAACTTTAAATAAACAAAGCCAAAAGTTTGTTTGTAATGCGCACGAGTATGTAAAAAAAAAAAAAAAAAAAAAAAAAAACAGTATAGGAAAATGCTCAATTTCGGAGACCGCCAAGATTTTGAAATTAGAAAAACAGTGCGAAGAATTGTGCAGTGAGGTCCTGTCACGCCAAAAAAAACCCAGGAAACAAGACACTAAAATTTAATAAAATAGACGATTTTTGCTGTGATTTCATTAGACGCGAAGTTTATCTGTTTTTTAGAGATGAGCAATCGCCGACAGTGCGTGAACTTTAAAACACTTAAAAACTGTTTCTGTTTTTCTTTACGAGGGAACGACACTTCGCGAACTCTTAAAAAAAATTGGATTTCGTTTTCGGAGTTTGCAGAAAAAAAATGTAGTGATGGAATCTGCAAGAATAGTGGCTTGGCGGTACCGTTATATAAATCGAATACGCGAGCTGCAACCACAAGGCTGCAGACTCATTTATCTGGACGAAACTTGGTATAGCACCCACGACGTCCTGAAGAAAAGATGGTCGACGGTACCTGCAACTGTATACTGAAGACGCCTTCATCGCAAGGAAAGCGTATTATGGTACTTCATGCTGGAGGCAGTGAGGGTTGGAGCCCAAACTGCCTTTTTATATCTGCAAAAACATTGGTTATTCCAAAGCTGACAGCCATGATGAAATTACGACACAGGTTTTTGAAAATTGATTTTCAAATTTTCTGTTGGCGAATTTGCCAATGGATAAAAATTGTGTCGTTATTATTGACAACATTAATTATTATCATTTGCGGCTGTTGGTTAGAGTCCCAATCATGAATACTAAAGTACTACAGGATATTATTTCATTCATGAGAAATTACAATATCCCAGTAACGAACACCGTGCCAATAAAGGCCGTCTTGTTGGAATCTGTAAGATCTGCCAACATAACAAAGAAATTCGCCGTGGATGAGCTTGCAGCCTCACTTGGACATGAATGTGTTGCGTCTTCCCCCCCTATAGTTTCATGAAGCTTTGAATGTTAGGAGCTTAAAACAGTTCTTCTGAAAACAAAATAGTAAAATGGACTTGGAACAGTCTGGTTCTGGGACATCGATATTACAATTTTAAACAACTCATTGGCGTCATATTGTTGTGAGAATCGTTTCGACCATAGGCGGAGAGAGAACCGTTTCCTTTGGGGGGGGGGGCAAGGCAAAACCATAGAATCCCCATATAACGGGGTTATAGAGGACATCATGTACATTCCTTCCCCCGTTATAGCTTGACTGTGGTACAGCACAGTATATAGGAATATGATCATTTAATAAAGGTATTTTCGTGGGGAGGGGCATGTTTCTCACAGTGTTACATCCATATCCGCGATGTTTCGGACCGAATTGTATACAGTAGGGCTTGAACTATAGATCTACTACAAATTATAATATGGCATAATTTAAAACAATCTCTCTCTTGTCTCTCTCATACAGGAACACATACATCAATAAAACTACGTAACAGTGCTAAGAGAAACTTTTTTATATTAAGCTTTCCTGAAGATATTATATGAAATGTAAACTCTAATTATTTTATTTTATTTAATCTCGACTTAAAGTTTACACATTATACCAGGATCGCTTTTCTTTTTTCTCCATTGTTGTTCGGTATGTTATTCATATTTCTCCAAGTGGCGGCCTGAACACCTGCAGAATTCTAACACATGAGTACAGGCTGTTACCCCAAAAAAAAAAAAAACATTACAGTGCCTCCATTCCTCAATTGAGGTATAGAAATTCTTATATATTCAACAATTTAAAATAAATATTATAGTTCAGACATATGATCTGAAGACATTAATTCGTCAATTTAAGCACAGAAACTTAATCATAAACAAAAGCGAAAAAGATCTTTTGAATTCAATATTTTCTAACGTTAATAATAATAAAAAAGAGTTCATACATGTTTGGGGGGGGGCAGTGCCCTCCATAGCTCCGCCTATGGTTTCGACTATCAATTGCATTGTCGTCTCGAGACTTGGCCTTATAGAATGAGGAAGAGATTATGAAGTAAGTAACGAGAAGGCTCCGCCTTGTTAAATTTAAATGTGGGGAGAATAAAGACAGAAATTAAAAGAAATATCAAACTTTTGTTTCAAATCCCAAATAGGATCACAGTAACAATCACGAACAGCATAAACTTTTCAATATAGGAATTCGATTAATCTCCCGTCACTTTTTTTTCTCTCAAAACAGAACAAGATCTGCGAATAAATCCCCATTCTCTCATTAGTTTCTAGATATGTGCTGCGCTCGACTCGTCTCGTTGCGTAACCATGGTGACGGTTGTTTGTCTGCTTGTAATAGGATCGTACGAGCTGAGTTTCTGTCAATTCGCACGGCCTGGCCTGACTTCTAATTAATATACCCATTATATATATATATATATATATAATTTGAACTGGTAATGAAAATTACGGGAAAACGGTTGAACGGAATTTAATAAATGACCTATCATTTTGAAGTTTGGAATCCAAAGTTTTTCAGAGAAATAGTAGTTTTCAGTGAAATGTCAATTTTTCAACATAATATTCCTATTTTATAAAATCCATTTGTCGTCGCTAACTAATTGCATTTCAGAATAAAACAAAACACACACTACAGTAAACAATATTACACGAAGGCCATAATCTGCAAGGATGCTGACATATTTAGAGCTCAAATTAAATTGGTTATTAAAAACTTCAAGACTCACTAAAAATAATTTACAAATCTGATTCTGTGGTGTGTAATTTTTTGAGTACAGCTATGTATTGGATATTAAAAAGTACAAAACTTGAGGTGGTTTGATGACATATTACCATTATAAATTAAATATTATTATAGTTAATGCTAGAATGTGACTATTTTCATTAATTATACATACTAATGCTATATTGGTGATATGAAAGTGAAACGTTTTGGGGTTATATAAGTAGATGTAGAGAATATCTTAAATTATATCTTGATTTCTATAATTTACTGAGTGGCGGCTATGTAGTATATATAGTATATGTTACTGACAACTATAAAACTTACGTAAGATAATAATATTGTTATTAAAAATCAAATATTTTTATAGTTATTAATCAAGTGGGGTTGGGTCTTTTCATATTATTTAATGGCGGTGTGGTGTAGATATTTACATGCGTGATTCTCTTCAGTATTGGCTCGAGAGAGGCAAAAATTAGAGTTCCTAAGGAAAGACCTAATGGTATTAGTTACTGATAAAATAAGAGGCCTACAAGATTTTGTAATCTCCCGATCATTTCAGCAAGATCTCTTAGCAGGATAAAATGATTTTACTCTCTACATTTCAAGGTAGTTTACGAAACATGCAGCAGCTATATCAAGATGCTATGTCTATTGTTCAAAGCATGACAAACCTGACTTTTTTTTTTTTTTTAATTTTCACTTACAATCCGCAATGACCTGAAACAGATAATGCTTTACTCCCACATGAAAAACTCGCTGATCGTCGTGACATTGTTACTTGCGATTTCGCAAGAACTGAAGACGGATAGGTTCAAGGAAAAGTATTTGGCATAAAAAAAAAGCCATTGAGAGGGAATATGTTTCATTATTATGGAAACAAATAACTTTCAGAATGTCTGGTATTCTTCACTGAAAATAAATCTGAAAAATGTTTATTTGAACGTCTAATGAACTTAGTTTGCAGAATTTGCTGCACAAGCCACTAGTATCTTATCTCAAAGCAACTCCAATTTCATCGCCCGCTATATTCATTACAATTTATTTAGGTTAGCAGCAAAGGTAACTAGTCTTGTGAGCCGCTCAAAGAACCAACCCCCAATTACACTAGGAGGCTGCAGCGTCCTAGTCTACTATATGTTGCTTTGAAGATGTCTGTAAATGACTTTCTATGGAGGCTAAGGTTCCGGATTCGAATTCTGCTTGAGATATGAATGTCTGTTCGCGTTTGATGTGTTGTTGCAGGGCTAGTCCTGACTCCGCGTTAAGAATTCTTATCATGTGTCTGTTAAGATTAACGCTTTACTGAAATGGCAAAGGAAACACTGATAGTTTGAAAATGTTGTAATAGAAATGAAATTATTTCCACTAAAATATATTAGTTACTTATGATTACCTAAGAAATGAAAGTCTACACCTATGGAGTAACGGTTAGCGTGTCTGACTGCGAAACCAGGTGACCCAGGTTCGAATCTCGGTCGGGGCAATTTACCTGGTTGAGGTTTTTCCGGGATTTTCCCTCAACCCAATACGATCAAATGCTGGGTAACTTTCGGTGCTGGATCCCGGATTCATTTCGCCAGCGTTATCACCTTCATTTCATTCAGACGCTAAATAACCTGAGATGTTGGTAAAGCGTCGTAAAGTAATCCAACAAAAAATTAAAGGTAAGGGCTGAATTATGCTCGACAATAAACACATTCTCTTCTGTTGTGAGAACCATAATTGCAGAAATCAACACAACACTGAATAAAATTCACAATATGTCAAAGTATTATATATATAATAAATAAATACTTGGTTGCTAGGGAAACGTGGACAGCAAATGAGCTACAATTTCAGTACTGTTGTTTTGGCACATACTGTATTTAAAGGAATCCTATTCTTTCCGGCAAGAGTGCCTTCTAGTTGTATTAAAGCATGTGCCTATATTGCAGATATTAACGAAAAAATTATAGGCCTATATTACCTTCTTTTTTTTTTAAGAAGTCTACACCTTTTCCAGATGTATTTCAGGAAGTATCATTTGTATTTCAGATTCATCAATTGTATTTTAGAAAATATCATTTGTATTTCAGATTAATCAAATTGTATTTCAGAAAGCATCATTTGTATTTCAGATTCGTCAATTGCATTTCAGAAAGCATCATTTGTATTTCAGATTAATCAATTGTATTTTAGAAAGTATCATTTGTATTTCAGATACGTCAATTATTGTATGTTAGAAAGCATCATTTGTATTTCAGAAAGTATCATTTGTTTTTCAGATTCGTCAATTGTATTTCAGAAAGAGTCATTTGTAATAATTCAGATTCGCCAGTATTTCAGAAATCGTCAATTGTATTTCATAATTATAATTGAATCATATATTTTTGTTGTCATGGAAACTATATAATTATTTATCATGAGTTTGCAATAGCGAGTTTATTAGGCTTCATTTTGTCTTTGACGTTCCCGTATTTTACAACTTATTCTGTCAATATCAATACATAAATAAATAAATAAATAAATAAATAAATAAATATACAAACTACTGTATGAATGTTAGAATTATGAATATAGCAAATTGTTGGCTCATGCTATTCTGAAATACAACTAACACTTTCTGAAATACAATAATTGATAACTTCTGAAATACCGTACAAATCACTAATCTGAAATACAAATGACGCTTCCTGAAATACAATTGACGGATTTGAATTACAATTCACGAGTTCTGAAATACAATTGACGAATCTGAAATACAACTTATGCTTTCTGAATTATAATTTATGAATCTAAAATACAAATGATGCTTTGTGAAATACAAATGACTCTTTCTGAAATTAAATTGACCAGTTCTGAAATACATGTGGAAAAGGTGTAGTAATATTTCAGAATACAGGTACAAAGAGGATTTAATAAGCAAAAAAAAAAAAAAAAAAATCATATACAGTTGTAAATATTAGAAGCTAAACTATGACAAAATAAAATATAAGCTAGTATACTTTCACAACTTTCTTATTGCTTGGCAACCAACTCCCATTAATCAACCAACGGTCGTCAAAGATTTATATATTATTGTGATCAGTATGCCCGCGCTGCACTCTTTCGGCTTGGCATCACACGTTCCAATCCTGTATGTGTTGTAGGGGTGTACAAGAGTGGTGAACACATCACGACATGGGGCGCAAACGCAGCTACAGTAATGTACTTAAAAATCATTGGTGTATGTATATTTCTTTGCCAGTCACAAGAGAATGACGCTCAGTGTCTGATTAAAACCAGTATCCAAAATAAGCGGCATAAACTGATAGCCGAATTCGCAAGTGTATACTATGTATTGCTGTCTTTTAGGGCGCTTTGTAAAATCTTAAAAAGATTTCTCCAGTTGAGGGAAGTTCATATTAAGGAATGAAGGGTAAAACGTGTTCGGAGTTTATAAAATATCGTTGGGTATATAGGTGTCTTCTTAGCAGATGTTCCACTTATTTGTAATGTAACTAAAATAAGTTTTTTTACGTATTTTCTAACCACACGCACACATCAAAACTAGACTACTATCTCCTGCCCTCTCTTCTGACAAAGTGAACTAATTTACAGGACTGTTTTTATTATCGGAACAGTATCTCCTCTCCCTGCCTTATGAGTATGACTTAAGTAAATAAAGCACATGGGATAACAGATAAGTCGCTACCCTTATCGCCCCCACCCACTACCGTCCTGCTTTCCAACTTGAAGGCTCAGTGTTTTCGTCTATTGAGTCTAAAGTCTCTAAGCCTGGTTATTAAGTCGAAGTCTGATGTTCTTTTGATTTACGAGTAACGAGTAGAAATCGACAAAGCCTGCCAATTTCTAAACATGGCCCACTGGTTAAATTATTTATGTATTGTTTCATAGATTTCTTATGACAGTGTTAATTATGACCTATACCCAGAAAAACACACGCTACATTATATTATGCAGTGATAATAAAATGAATACAGTTCATGTATTTATAATATGTTTATAATAAATATGTCACAACTACTGATGAAAAAAACTGAAGAATGTAGGAGCAGTAAGAGAAGAGAAGAACAGGAAGTAAAAGAGAAAGGAGAAAGAAAAACGTATAATTTGAGAAAATATAAAGGGACAAAAATGAATAGAGATATCGCTGTTCCGGAGGAATAAGGACGCATGTACAACATAGAATGTTTTTTTTTTTTTCAGGAAAAGCAAATAAACAAAATCTTATTTTCATATAAATATGTCTACATGTGTAAATGAATAATAAATATTTGAAAAAAAAATTATGACAATCGAACTAAAACAAAATATTATAATTTTTGGTTACTTTTAAATAGTACCAGTCAGATAGGGGTGTTTTTATTATTCACCCCAATTTTGCAGTGGCGTCATTGTTCTTCCGGGAACAGCGATATATGTTTAAAGATTGGTAGCATATTAGTGTAAACGACATATTTAAATGTTCCGGCACACAAAAGGCGGAAGGGAATGTTTAATACTGTAAAGGAGAAGAACTTACGAAATTATATAAGCACTGGTTTCTATAACTATTTTATTTAATATATGAATGAAAGTTATTTTGCATTTCCAATTTAGATGACTTATTTAGTTAGTAAAAAATAAAACTCGATTCTCGACTTTTAGTTCGAGGATTCGTGGAATTGTACAAAGAACAGCATTGAAAATGTATTTAATTTTTAAAAATTATCATTAAATGAATTACACAAATAATAAATTTAATTTATAACTGAGTAATGAAATCCTCTTCGTAACAAAATATATAATTATTAACATTAAAATTATTATATCAGCGATTACTGAATCGTGCCATGTAGATACATAGCGGGGGTAAGTCTTCCAATTGAAACGCCATCTACAAAAACAGCTTGATTCGAGCAATTCATGAAATTGTACAAAGAATAATATTGAAGATTTACTCAATTTGTTCATTACACTAATAATAGATTTAATTTATAATTGAGTAATAAAATCCTCTTCATAACAAAATATATTATTATTATTATTATTATTATTATTATTATTATTATTATTATTATTATTATTATTATTATTATTAGCTTTATAATTATTGTATCAGCGATTACTGAATCGTGCCATGTAGATACATAGAGGGGGTGATTCTTCCAATTGGAACGCCATCTACAAGAACGGCATAGGACTTCGAGCACCCGTGTCTTACAACTGCTCATCGTTGCCAGTTATTCCATCGTCGAGAGAAGAGGAAGCCTGCCTGGTGCCTGCTTGCCGTTTGTATTCATAAGACTGAGATTTCATTCGAAATGCGCATTAACCTTTCAAGCTTTAAAATTACTCGGAACATTTAGTTTCAAATGTTTGTTTAATAAAAAAATGAGTAAAGTTGAACTTTTATTAAATAAAGGCTAAAGCTAGAGATAAATTTCGTGATTTTTTTTTTATGGTTGGAATGCGATTCGTGTGTTAGTTTCGTCTACTTACTGTCCTGATTGAATTAATGGATTTGTTTAGAGCTTTCTCCAAAACGTTAAAATTTTACTTCGCTTTACTAAACTCTTAGAAGTTACCCTACTTGACTCAACTTCCCGACTCCGCAGTGTAGAATCCAATATCGAGGTACCGTAATATGAAATATGATTGAGCGAAATGTGATTCAACTTTTACTTATCAAGTGTTAAAAGATAACGTAGTTTATAACGGTTGACATTGGTGCGGATTTGTCTGCAATCTAATTTTAGCTAAACGCATTTACTATAAATTCGTTTTGTTATGCAATTACGTTCGAATATAAATTAGCGTGCTCAGAATTAAAATATACACGACACACTTTGTTTCAAATATTTGAAAACTGAACGATGTTCCATCGGGTACAAAGTTACAGATAAATTCCGTGCTTTGATAGATCGTTCTAATGCGATTAGTGCGTGTCATTTTCGTATAGGCTATACGTACTTCGTGTTCACATTATATTAGTGGGCCTGCGTACAACAATTCGCCCAATATTAAAACTTAAACCCTACGCAAGTTACCGGATTCGATCCTCTTAACTAGGCTCTCCGTAATGTAGGATCGAATATAGAGACAAAACGAAACATGATTGGACGAAAGTTAATAGTAAGTTTTCAAATCTTGTATTGCAAGTAGCAAATGTTAGAAGATGAAGTAGTTTATAATGCCTGATATTGCTTATTTCTATAATAATTAAATTGTTACGCGTTTACTACAAACTCCGTTTTGAAATGAAATTAAGTCCGAATATAAAAATTAGCGTACTCCAATATAAAATATATGAAATTACGTGAGAATATAAATATTAGCGTATTCAAATAGGCTTATAAAATATTTTAAATTACGTCGAATATAAACATTAGTGTAATCCAATATAAAATATATGAAATTACGTCCGAATATAAAAACTAGCGTACTCCAATATAATATATATGAAATTACGTCAGAATATAAAAATTAGTGTACTCTAATATAAAATATATAAAATTACGTCGTAATATAAAAATTAGCGTACTCGGATATAAAATATATAAAATTACTTCATAATATAAAAATTAGCGTACTCGAATATAAAATAAACTAACTTCCACTTTCAAATATTTTAGTTGGAAAAATGTGAGAAGCAATATCCCATTAGATACAGAGTTACAGATAATTCCGTGTTTTATTGAACAGTTTTAATGCGATTAGTATTCATTTCACATACGGTACATACCTTACCTGTGTACAGCATTTTGTCCAATATTAAAACATCTCGCTGCGCAACACGGTTACCCTACTTGACTTGCTAGCGACTATCCGCAGTATAGAATCCAGTACCGAGGTAAAGCGAAACATGATTGAGGGAAAATAGAACATTTCAAATTGTTCTCGTATTAGTAGTAAATTCAGACATAACGTATAGACTGCTATTTCTGTCTTGCCTACAAAGAACTATTGTGCAATACAATTTATTACGTTGTGGTGTCTGCCTACATCAGTGTATGAAATGTGGTTCAAATTATAGTCGGTGTTAAGCTATTGCAGATAATGTCTATATACGAGGGAACAAAAATAGTACGTTAAAATTGATAAATTAATCACTTGGTCAAATATCTGAAAGGGGTTAAGCACAAATATTTCCTAAAACCATTCGTTTTGCATCGAATTTTTAATCCGTTGTAAACTCTCCATAGAAATCTGAAGCTGTGGTTTTCTATAAATGACATTTCACTTAAGGTCTCCCAAAAACGCATATGACTCTGTTAAGAGAAGTTTTAGGCTATACATAATATTCTTGTTGAATTTGGTATTTCCAAGAAACTAGTTTGATTAATTAAAATGTCTGTGAAACGTACAGCAGAGTCCGTGTAGACCAGATTCTGATGCTTTCCCAATTCACAGCGGGCTAAAGGAAGGAGATGCACTATTACCTTTACTTTTTAACTTCGCTCTAGAATATGCCATTAGGAAAGTTCAGGATAACAGGGGGTTTGGAACTGCTTATCTGTGCGGATGACGTGAATGTTACGAGAAAACCCACAAACGATTAGGGAAAACACGGAAATTTTACTTGAAGCAAGTAAGGAGGTAGCCTAAGTTTTGAAGTAAACCCCGAAAAAGAAGTATGATTGTCTCGTGACAGAACATAGTACGAAATGGAAATATAAGAATTAGAAAATTTTCTTGAAAGAAGTAGAAAAATTCAAATACCTTGGTGCAACAATAACAAATATAAATGACACTGGAGGAAATTAAACTCAGAATAAATATGGGGAAATGCCTGTTTTATTTGGCTGTGAAGCTTTTGTCATCTAGTCTGCTCTCGAAAAAGCTGAAAGTTAGAATTTATAAGTTATATTACAGACTGTTCTGTATGGTTGTGAAACTTACAGCCTAACTTTGAGAGAGGAACAGAGGTTAAGAATATTAGAGAATAAGGTACTTAGGAAAATATTTGGGATCAAGAGGGATGAAGTTATAGGAGAATGGAGAAAGTTACACAACGCAGAATTGCACGCATTGTATTCTTCACCTAACATAATTAGGAACATTAAATCCAGACGTTTGAGATGGACAGGGCATGTAGCATGTATGGGTGAATCTATAAATGCATATAAGCTTAGTGTGTTGGAAGACCTGAGGGGAGGGGGGAAGACATTTGTGGAGGTAGAGTTGAGTTTTAGATGGGAGGATAATAATGAAATGGATTTGAGGGAGGTAGGATATGATGATAGGGACTGGATTAAGCTTGCTCAGGATAGGGACCAATGGCGGGCTTATGTGAGGGCGGCAATGAACCTCCGGGTTTCTTAAAAGCCATTTGTAAGATAGTGCCTTAAAATTTGTAGGTTTTTAGGCTTTCGTGGTGACTGATTAGAACTAAGCTTTAGGGCAGCGTTGTCAGACACAGCCTAAATGGAGCGGAGCGCTCCACTATAAAGCCTTGGTTTCTCTGAACCGACGCATGCGACGTGCGAGTTGCGAGGCCGCCGCTGCGAACCATCTTCGCAATGACGCTGCGAGGCTTGTGGTTTCTCTAGCTACGAGATCACGTGGATCAGTCGCTGAGAGCATGGTGGATCTCTTCATCTGTTTGCTAATGCTAGAAGAGGAAGATAATTATGAAGAGGAAATGATTCTGATCCTGCATTATTTTTGGTGAAGACAGTGATATCTTCAAGAATAGGAAAAGCGAGGGTGCTTACAATATTCTTGCAAACCGCCATCTGATTGATAGTGAAACAAAATTCAAAATTTATTTTGGAGTCTCAAGGGACCTCTTCTATAGAATTTTGTATTTAATTAACCCATTAAAGTCCATATTATTTTTATTTAAAAATTAAAAGAATGTATCTATTTCATAAATTTAATCCATAAGATGTCAAGAATCTATTTTGTTTCTTCTGCCGTGCACCAAGTAGTTGAATATCACCCTGTCTATAAATAGACCGCTGGGCACTTATGATATCTGCGTATTCATTTGCAATAAAGTAAATATATTTATTTATATTTAATGTTTTATAACCAGAAACATTTACACCAATATAAATAAATTAATGACGGTTTTAGTATTTAAAGCTACACTACAATGCTGCAGCAATAATGAAATACACTTATTTTAGTAATGTCTGTCTTTACCGAGTGTGGTAAGGCTTAAATCATCTTTGACAGAGCGTTACATCACACTTCTTGCGGAATGTTACTGGTCTGCATTTACACTATTCCATCAGGCAGTGTTTCTGAGAGGGTCGTTTTGCCATGAACTGACCTCTATTATCAAACCTCATATCAAATTTCACTATCGAGGTGATGAAATAGGGCGCCCCATTCTCTTGCAATTCGAAAACATCTTGAGATATTGAACAGCCGAGTATCATCGGAATTCAAGTAGGTCCAGGGAGTCTCGTCAATGTATTTCTCTGTATGTAATCCAACCATTTACTATATCCATATCCAACTTTCTGACAACTCTTTTCCACAGATTAAAGTGGCATATTTGCCTGCTAACCAGTTATCATGCTCCAATCAACCTTTGTACTTACTGTAGTTCTCTATTATCTGTGATCCACACCGTGGATTAACGGTTAGCGCGTCTGGCCGCGAAACCAGGTGGCCCAGATTCGATTCCCGGTCGGGGAAAGTTACCTGGTTAAGGTTTTTCCGGGGTTTTCCCTCTACCAAATATGAGCAAATGCTAGGTAACTGTCGGTGCTGGACCCTGGACTCATTTCACCGGCATTATCACCTTCATCTCATTCAGACGCTAAATAACCTAAGATATTCATAAAGCGTCTTAAAATAAACTAACCTACATCTTCCGGCTGCGAAACGAATCATGTGGAAGGGCGTTGTAATATTTTCTATTTAGCTTTAATGTTGCTATATGATAGCTCAGCACACATCAGGGAGGTTTAAACTCTGTTGCTTGATGGGGACATCTGAAAACTTCGACCGAGTTTAAACCTTCCTGAGATATGATTGCCGGTTTTTTTTTACACATTTTCTACAGATTTACGCTTCCCTATGCTAATCTACTACTATATTCACGGTTATTTGCATCCAGTAGACACTATCTCCCTACTCCATCATCATCATCATCATCATCATCACTATACTCATCATTAATTATCTTGGATTAGGCCTTCTCGTCTGTTCCGCTTCAGACTGAACGCTGATTAAAAGCTGGTCTCTCCACCGCTTCCGACTTTTTCCTGAAAATTTCGAGTATTTGAAAGTATCCTCAGACTAGGGCATTAGTCCCTCATTGAGTGAGTTTCGTGGTGGGACTGTTACCTTAAAACTTCTAAACCTGTCTGCTTTTCTATCTAGTTATGACCCCATAGCCAGAGGATTCCGGTTTGTACGGAACGGACCTACGCTCTCATTCTCTCCCGTTTTCTATAACATTGAACAATAAGAATTTTGCTCCGACTTAAAACAATGTGTTCCTTATGGTTTTGTGTGCGCTGAATCTGAAAATGCACCTAAAGCTAATGCATTTTATGAGTTTATAACTTATTTCCGGTTTCTTATGGTTGTTGGCATTTTATTTTGTACTCGTAATACATTAACATATATTGGTCCCTTCTATTCAGTAAATTTCAGAACAGTTCAACGTGAAGTATACGCAATGAATAAACAAGGGTGTGGTTTTCAGTATTTAAAAGAAAAGTTAACCAGTTTGAGTGAAGGTAAATTAAAAGTAGGCATTTGCATCGGTTCACAAATTCACAAAGTTATGGCTGACTCTTTGTTTGAGGAATAACTTTCCATTATAGAAAAATGGCATGACGTGCTTTCAAAGATGTATGCTGAAATTTCCTTGGAAATTCCATGGCAGACAACTACATAGAACTTGTGGAAGCCATGTCACGTGCATATGAGAAAATGGGGTGTAATATGTCTCCCAAAATACCCTTATTACATTCTCATCTGAATTTCTTTTCTCCCAACCTTGGAGCGGTAAGCGAGCATGGGAAAAGAGTTCATCAAGAAATATCTGAAATGGAAAGACGATATAAAGGAAGATCATCCAGGATGCTTGGAAACTATTGTTCGTTCGTTGTAAAAGAAAGTATCGAGTCTAGTTATAAACAGAAGTGATCCAGAAAATTCGTTTAATGTAAGTTCAAATTTCAAAAATTTTCTTATTATATGCATGAAATATTTTTATTGTTGTTCTGTTTTAAACTATATAACATCATGTTTGTATCCAGTAAACATTTTTCAAATATTATGAGGCGTTTTGAATCCCAAGTGTGGTGTCATTTTACCAGAAGCAGTGAAAAATTAAAAACAAGTTTTTCATTAAAAATTAAATTCATTTTCCGTGGAAAATGGTACATAATGGGGCAATTTGGATTTTAAATTCAGATTTAGGGTACACATAATTATTAGTAATATTCACCTATTTTTGTTTCGGAGCAAGATAAAATATAAAAATTTGTTCAGTGTAACCACAGATTACACTGCCCCGGGGACCACGACGTGGACGTGAATGGAGGTTTTCCCTACTCAACATATCTAAATTATAATAATTTTATTTTCCCATATACTTCATTATTTTCTTTATTTATCTGTTTATGTGAACTCTCATATTGATCTTCAACTTCTCACTCCCCTTTTTTTCGCCTATGACGAAGATAAAACCATTCTACGAAACGTTGTGAATACATTTACAATTAAGCAATGTAAAAATAATCCAATCTACATCTCTCCTATACAACCCGCCATTGTTTCTTCCCTCTAGATGCAAAGCTATTTTCTGAAGCCTCGCAGTGCGCGCCTCGCACAAATTCGGCCGGACGAATCTGTCCGAGGTGACGCAGCGAGACCTCTCTGCGACGCTGCGAGGCCTCTCTGCGAACCTCCGCAGATTGCGCACTTCGCAGCCATAGAAACCACTCACTATCTCTCATGTAGTCCAGATTTGTGCGAGGCGGGCCTCGCACCTCGCACGTCGCATGCGTCGGTTCAGAAAAACCAAGGCTTTAATTGTGCAGTTTTGTGCGCGGATCGTCGGCCTGTGCAGGTTGCATCAATCAGGCGTTGCTCTTACCCGTTCTTAGCTGGAGGGGTGTACAATAATCTATTCTGCGCTGCTAGGGTATTTGGACATTATAAACATAGTTAGCATAACGAAAAAAACACGATTATCAGTGTCTATATTTGACAATTATTGTAATACATAGTACAAGAAACTTTAGGCTTACTCAGTTATACTTCACAAAGTAGTGGTTTGTAAAGCATAATTTATTAATACGATTTTTATATAGTATTTGAAGAAAAAAAATATTGCAGTAATTTCGAAACAAGAAACGAACAAGTATTTCATTTTACGTAGTAGGTACTAATTATTTTAAAGTAATAGACCCTACTCTTTCATTGTTCGTCAAGCATTATTATTTACTGTGACCATTGGTACAAATGTTGAAGAAAATATTATACTCTCAATTAATTACATGCAGTAGGACATTGTGAAGTTTTTACACTGAAATCATTTCTTTGCTGTATGTCAGTATAAATTAATATTAATATTAATAAATATGAATTAAGCTTAGAATTTAAATTCACATATAGTTTATTTGAAAACGTTGAGAGCAAGTATCGAAAAGTTGGGAGCGTTACTCAAAGAAATTAAAAGTGTAGTTAACAAGCTGTGAAGCGACGATACTGTATAAGTATATTGAATTAATATTGTGACGTGAGATGGAAAATTTGCCATTATATATTTTTCCAGAAAATTTTTCCGCCTTGCAAATAGTTTTCTTCTCTCCTTATAACCTTAACAGCCTCACATGTATTCCTCACTACATTCTCATCACTTACCATTTTGTGAAATGAAAGTCGTAAGTCGTCTAACCTTTGATGGCTGTGTTAGTACAGACCCCAAAACAACGCCATTGTCAAGTACGTTTTGCCGTGAGAGTACTGATTAAGAAATAAGCGCTGGCAATATCATATTTTGAGAACTTTACTAATCTGATCTAAACTGTCACCTCACAACACTATTACCTCGACATAGGCTGATGAAAGCCTTTCATTTTAAAATAATTATTATTGTTGACTGAGGAAAAGATTATAACAATTATGTTATATGATTCGTAATTTCTCTTCTCCGTTATCTGTGAACTCCTCACTTTATTTATCATAACTCATTCACAGACACAGCCAAATCGGCACTCGTACTGAAACTGTGTTACTGAAACAAAAGCTGCTGCAGGTATTGCACAGCCCTGTCGCGTTCCCTCCAAGGCGATTCACTCCCTCCAGGTAGGGGAATAGAGAGTGCACATCGCACAATGTGCGCGACTGCACAATGTGCAGGGTTTTGACATGCCTGCCTTAAGAGAAAAGACTAACTGTAGTTAACTTTAGGAACATCACTTTTATTGACGTCATATAAAATTTTATTCCAATATTATTTTTGAGAAGATTACATCCATATATAGGTGAAATTATTGGGATCATCAGTGCGGTTTTAGACGTAATAGACTTGATAAAATTTTTTGCATTCGACAAATATTGGGAAAAAAAATGGGAGTGTAAGTTTGAGTACATCAGTTATTTATAGATTTAAAAAAGTCATGACTAGAATAAGAGAGAAGTTTTATATAATATTATTGAATTTGGTATTCCCAAGAAACTAGTTCGATTAATTAAAATGTCTCTGAAACGTTCGGCGGAGTCCGTATAGGTCAGCTTCTGTCTGATGCTTTTGCAATTCACTGCAGACTAAAGCAAGGAGATGCACTATCACCTTTACTTTTTAACTTACTCTAGAATATGCCATTAGGAGGGTTTGGAATTGAACGGTTTGCATTAGCTTCTTGTCTACGCGGATGACGTGAATTTTAGGAGAAAATCCACCAACT
Organism: Periplaneta americana; assembly: GCF_040183065.1. Classification (NCBI taxonomy): domain Eukaryota; kingdom Metazoa; phylum Arthropoda; class Insecta; order Blattodea; family Blattidae; genus Periplaneta; species Periplaneta americana. The sequence continues at coordinate 116,460,874 of NC_091118.1, read as the reverse complement.
ATTAGGAAAAACACAGAAATTTTACTTAAAGCAAGTAAAGCGATAGATTTGGAAGTAAATCCCGAAACACAAAGTATGATTGTTTCGTGACCAGAACATTGTACAAAATGGAAATATAAAAATTGGAAGTTTCTTTGAAGTGGAAAAATTCAAATATCTAGGAGCAACAGTAACATATGACAGACGAGGGGAAATTAAATGCAGAATAAATATGGGAAATGCCTAAAAAAGCTAAAATTTATAAAACATTTTATTATCGATTGCTGTGTGTGGTTGTGAAACTTGGACTCTCACTTTAAGAGAGGAACCGAGGTTAAGGTGTTCGAGAATAAGGTGGTTAGAAAAATATTTGGGGCTAAGAGGGATGAAGTTACAGGAGAACGGAGAAAGTTAAACACAGAACTGTACGCATTTTATTCTTACTTAGCATAATTGAAGGGTTGATAGGAAAAACAACCCATGTCAGTTTTAGCCGAAAATGAGATATTGGTACTAATGGAAAGCTAAAATCATTTGGCGTCTGTGTATGCTTAAAATACAAGCAATATATTTATAAAGCATTGGGGTATTTATACCTATACTTTAAGTTTCTTATCCTTTTTACATAACGAGATATAATGTTTTTTCGCTCCCCTGAAAAAAGTGTTTTTTTGACATGGGTTGTTTTTCCTATCAACCCTTCAATTAGGAACATTAAATCCAGACGTTTGAGATGGGCAGGGCATGTAGCACATATGGGCGAATCCAAATATGCATATATTGGAAGACAGGAGAAAAAAAAATACCTTTGGGGAGGCCGAGATGTAGATGGGAAGATGTTAAAATGGATTTGAGGGAGGTGGGATATGATGGTAGATTGGATTAATCTTGCTCAGGATAGACCGATATGGCGGGCTTATGAGAGAGGCAATGAACTTCTGGGTTCTCTAAAAGCCTTTTGTAAGCAAGACCCTAAACTTTAAACCACAACTTCATGTTTGGAGTGCTACTACATCTGGTTACTAAACTCTTTAAAAAAAAAAAAATAACCGGTTACCATATGCTAAGTCCTCTTCGAGAGTCTTCGGTTAATTCCTTTAGAGCCTAGGTTTACACTTGAACGAATTTCTTAAGCAAGACTGCTCTTTTTTTCTTTTTGTTTATTTTTCTTTTTGTTTCTAGTCTATAACAAAGATATATCCAAGTGGGATAAATTAAATGCAGAATAAACAGCCTTTGTATAGACTTGTGAACCAGGCGCTGCTCGAAGTGAACTTCAGACGCATCACTCTACAGGAAAGCGGTCATTTTTTGTTCAAGGCTCTATACAGAATGAACCGTAATGTTATTAACTTCAGGCGGTTATTCTTTAAGATACGTTAAAGTTTAATACACAGTTTTGCTCGTTTTTTACTTCCTTTTCGAGATAAATTTCCATATGAACCATTTCATAGCGTGTTTTGAGAAAGCCATTGATTTAATTCCAAATATGCTCGGTAAATTTGAGAGCAGTGTATTATGATGAATGATTGAAACAGTTTTAGTCCCTAAAATGTGCAGAAATTTGATTCGAACAAATGTAACGTTTAGTTCTGCAAAGTAATTGTACAAGGCAATATTTGTAGACATTATTACAAAAACAACCCTTGTCAAAATTGCTATTTTTCAGGAGAACAACAAAAAAATATAACACATGTCAGCTGTTTCTGTACAACTGGGGTTTACCTTGTGGCTATTGCACTTGACATGAGTCGTTGTTGGAGTCTATGAACATTTGAAATAGTAGCAAATGTGTCCTTAATTCAATTTCATTAAAAATGACTAGGGCTGTTTTTGTAATAATGTCTTCATTTGTTCGGATCAAATTTCTGCACATTTAAAGAACAAAACTAAAATTATTTCAATCGATTATAAAAAACACTTTCTAAAATTGATCGAGCGTATTGGAAATTAAATTAATGGATTTCTCAAAGCACTCTATGAAATGTTCCATATAAAGAGTTTTTTCCAGAAAACTAAGCAAAAACGAGTGAAATTTTACGAAAAATTGTTTGAAATATCTCGAAGAATAATTCCCTGAAATTAATAACATCACGGTTCATCCTGTATACCTCTTAATTTGATTTGAGAATCTCTAGCAAAGCGTATAACATTACCCGAGGTTTGAATATGACTTTCGATTTATTTCAGATTGGAGTCCCTTGATGCCCTCTACAAACAGTGAGTTACCTCCAAGTGCAGCGTCGCGAGTTAGTGTTTGAGGGATTTACTACGGCGCCGTATCGGGGTATACACGCCATAGTGCGCTTTCAAGTGTGGGCATCGAATCCGATCCTAGATTCGATGAGCGATTACTGTAACCACCGGTAGTACGACTTCGGTGCGGCGCCGGTTGGAAGCAGGATTTTAGGATTAAGAGTCACGGCGGATGTTTATTTTATTTTTTTTTATACTTCACAAGTCTTTTAGTTCTAAGGTCCTCCGCTTCCTCCACGTTAGGCTCCTTTAACGTCGTCTTGCAATTGATGATTCTACGTCGACGTGATTGATGGATTTAGCTTTGTATCCATTAGCCCTTTGCTGGCAGAATATGAATTGTCCTTAGCCCATTGCTGGCACAATATGGACGTTCAATAAGGAGTGTTTAGCTTGTAAGATGCTTTTTTTTTTTTCATCACAGGGAAAACCGTGGCGATCGGACGTTTGCACGCCTAGTAACTTTTTTTTCGTTAGTCTCATTAGGAGACAGCCCTCACATATACAAAATTCTATTTCGGCGGGTTGCCGTAGGACCTCAGTGATGGGGTAGGACGAGCTCTGCCACTCAGGATTCTAGGGAAGGGGGTGTTCGCGTAAAAAAATAGCTAGCACATAGAAAAAGAATCAATATTCAGAAATTCTGTTCAAACATTGAAGTGTGTTGAACTCTGATATACTGTATACAGAACATTTTATTAAGGTTTCAGGCACATTAGTTTCCTCACATACCTTACTCAGTAAATGTAACGAAGTAAATTACAAACTGAATATAAATATTGCAAATGAAGTAATGGCAAAGTAATTGATAACTGAAACTGAATGTAAATATCTATTTAAAAAGGCAGTAATATTTCCCATAATGCAGAGTAATTGAGCCCTTAGTAGACAATACATGTAACGTTTGTGAGGAAACTGTCATCGATTTCATCGATCGCGCCGATTTGAAGAGTCATCCATCTCACAGATTTGAACAGTTGTCGATCTCATCGATTTGATACAGATCAAGAGGACGAATTTGAAGAATATTTTCTATTGATTTCCTCATATACCTTACTCAGTAAATGTAGTGAAGTAAATTACAAACTGAATATAAATATTTCAAATGAAGTAATGGCAAAGTAATTGATAACTCAAACTGAATGTGAATATCTATTTAAAAGGGCAGTAATATTTTTTATAATGCAGAGTAATTGAGCTCTTGGTAGACAATACGTGTAACGTCTGTGAGGAAACTGTCATCGATTTCATCGATCTCACCGATTTGAACAGTCGTCGATCTCACCGATTTGATACAGATCAAGAGGACGAATTTGAAGAATATTTTCTATTGCTTTCCTCATATACCTTACTCTGTAAATGTAATGAAGTAAATAATTACAAACTGGATATGCATGTATTTAAACATGGCATATGTAACAATTGTAAACGAAGTAACAGAAGTAACTGATAATTCAAACTGAACATTTATTTGAAAGGGCAATAATATAGTTCATACTGCACAGAGTAATTGAGCCCTTAGCAGACAATATATGTAACGTCTATGAGGAAACTGTAATCGATTTCATCGATCTCGCAGATTTGATGCAGATCAAGAGGACGAATTTGAAGATTTTGTTTCCTCATATACCTTACAATTTAAATGTAATGAAGTAAATAATTCATGCATATTCAAACTGAATATGCATGTATGCATGGCATGTGACAATAATTGTAAATTAGTTAACAGAAGTAACTGATAATTGAAACTGAACATTTATTTGAAAGGACATTAATATATTTCATAATGCAGAGAGTAATTGAATCGCCCCATGCAGAAAGGGCTTCAGTCCATTAGACCTGGTTTTGAGAAAACTAAGGAAAACAGTGTGTACTATGTATTCCTTTCTGTATAGAACTCTGAGCCTGACGCTTCAGTTTCTGTCTTTCCAAGCATTGGACTGAATACCTTTCTGCACAGGCTGATGGAACCATCCATAAAGATATGATTTCCATCGATATCTCGTTTTTTTCAAAATTTGTGACTGAAGCCCTTTCTGCATGGAGCGATTCAATTGAGCCCTTAGTAGCCAATATATGTAACGTCTATGAGGAAACTGTCATCGATTTCATCAATCTCGTAGATTTGATGCAGATCAAGAAGACTGCTTTGAAGAACTTGGCACACTTGGCAAGTGTTCACTACTGAATGCATTTATTTAAACATGGTATGTGATAATTGTAAATCAGGTATTGACAGAAGTACATAACTGATAATTGAAACTGAATATTTCAAAGGGCAGTCATGAGTCTCAATGAAGTAATTGAGTCCTTGCTAGACAAAACGTGTAACGTTTGCTCACAAACATTTTTCAGATTCATTATTTCTAACTTTTGAATACAATAAATGTAAAAATGTTCAATCTTATGACTTATCAATTTAATATTAACATTTGAAGAGTCCACCACAAGAATGATGGATGTCACTTTCTTGTCGAAAATGAACCAAGACTGTCAATGCATAGCTTAAGACATATAGAATGTACATAGAGAGTTATATGGCATTAACACTGATAGTCATTGTCCAGTAATGATCGGAAAATCTCAGTTAAGCTTTGAGCGCTAAGCATTTCAAACTTTCAATTGCGTCTCCTGCAAAATGTGTTCCAAATGACATCCATCATTCTTGCAGTGAACTCCATTTGTTAATATATGATGAATATAATGTACAAACGTTTTTGCCTTTTACAGCATCAGATACAACTTGCTTCTACCATATCTAAATTATATAGTGGAATTTTTGTTTTTTCTTACAGTAAATCCTCAAATTGGTGTAACAATAAATAATATGTACTGTAATGACTCGAGAGTTTTATGTATTTTACTTGTTGGGAAAAATTTAGGTTATAAATAAGTCTACATTTTATAACTAATTATATTCTATTTAGTATTGAAATACATAAAACACATGTTGCAATGGTTTCAGTTTTTGACAATTTAAAATACACATGTAACTGAACTCATTGTAACGTGAGATTTATGTATTTCAGTACTAAATAGAATGTAATTAGTTATACAATGTAGACTTGTTTATAACCTAAAAATTTTCCCAACAAGTAAAATACATAAAACTCGTGAGTCATTATTACATATTATTACTTATTATTATAACACCAATTTGATGGTTTACTATAAGAGAAAACAAAAATTCCACTATGTAATTTAGATATCGCAGAAGCAAATTATATCTGATGATACCTTAAAAGTCGAAAACGTTTATACATTTATATTTAACATGTATTAACAAATGTTAATATTAAATTGATAAGTCATAAGATTGAACAATTTCACATTTAATAACTGATCTATCTGAAAATCAAAACATTACTTGTAAAAAAATTAACTTCTGAAAATTTGTAGAAGCTGCATTTTATGTTTCTCACAACTTCTTAGGACTCAAATCTTCATTCTATTATAAACTTGTATCGAGTACAATAATTTCCAGCTCTATGCACTTGCTCATAGCATACGCCACCCGGCAATATATTTACTCAGATATTAACTTCTAAATCAAAGTGGCAAATTATCTCATAATTGCTCAGTTACAAAAATTTAGTTTTGAGGAAATACTAAATATCTACGAGCAAACTTCGATGCTGTCTTTTCGGTCTGTTACCGAGATTGTAATTCTCTTATCTTTTCAAAATTTTTCTTTGTGTAGTGGAAGCTCTTAAGAGCCTGAGAAAAGTTTAGATTTGTTTCGGCATGTTCAAACTATATAATATTAGGCTTTAGATTGTAATGCTTGTTGTTGACGTATTTCTCTTTCTCTTTCAGGTCCCGCCCATTATCCCTGCCTCATTGTGGCGGGCGGGTGTAACAAGGAAGGATCCAAAGTTCCTGTCGTAACAGAAATGAAAATAGCAGCAGTTGCATCCTTCCTTGGCTAAACGGGACAAATTATTTTAGTGTAAATTCTACACAGGACTTTAGGAAAACCAATACAATGTTGAAATTTGTTTCATTGGAAAATGATAGGAAGTGGAAAAAGATTGCGAAATTAAAGTTTACTCGTATGTCGAAATTAACTAAAAAATCTTCTTTCAGACTTTTCGAACCACCGCGGTGCACCGGCATACCTCAGGCGGTAGCGCGTTTGTCTGCCTGTCCGGAGTTGCTCTTGGGCGTGAGTTCGATTCTCGCTTGAGCTGATTACCTGGTTGGGTCCTTCCACGAGATTTTTCCGAACCATAAGGCGAATATCAGGTAATCTATGGCGAATCCTAGGTATCATTGCGCCAAATACCATCAACCCTGATCATATATCAGATTGACCACTTCCATGTTATGAAAGGGAAACAAAATGAGAACCATCATCACAGCCTTCAGAATGGAAAAGGCATTTTTGGTAAAGACTCCATGAAATTCCATAAGGGTTATAGTGTGAATTTTGCAACCGCTAGATGGCAGCATAGTGAAATTGACAAGTGGTTGCCTTGAAAGACCATTAGGTTGATCAATCTATTACGTGATGACTGCTATTACGAATTGCATTGACGCTAAATAACCCAGTAGTTGATACAGCGTAGTTAAAGTAAGAAAAAAATTGTAATATAGTTTTCCCCATTAAATTCTCAACTTCTATATACAGAGTGTTAAATGGCATTCAATATTTTTAGGTAGTAATAAAAACAAGAAAAATATCTAATAAACTTGTGTCCAAATATCTCCTATGTTGTGCTTTTAAATTGCATTTTTCATTCAAATTTTGTTGGATAGTTGATATAAAATTGAATATCTCGAATCTAATAATACGGAGCATTAAATTTAATTTTACTGGCATTTCAACATTTTTTCCCCTCGGAATTTGTGGTTTCTTTAGAAATAAAAATTGGTATGCTTAATATACAGTTTGTGCATTACTAAGAAATTTCAATATTTTTGAAAAGATATTGGTTTCTTCTTCTTCTTCCTCTTTTTCTTTTTCAACTTCAGGGTATAGGTCTCAAGGCTTGTTCCGACTTCAAAGGATGATGTCATCTATCCAGCGGGTTCTAGGTCTTCCATCGCTTCTCCTACCAATAGGATTGTAATTGAGGATTTTAGGAAGTCTATAATATTCCATACGTTGAATGAGTTCGTACCAGTTTTGTTTTTGTGCTTGTACTCGCTCATAAATATTATATATATATATATATATATATATATATATATATATATATATATATATATATATATATATATATATTCAACGTATGGAATATTATAGACTTCCTAAAATATATATATATGTAATCTATTGCGTATATCTTCAATTTTTTGTTTTTCTAATAATGTGAGGCCTGCAACACTTCGAAGAAATTTCATTTCGTTGCTAGGTTATTTTTTTAATTACGAAAATCTTCGGAGTATTTTGTTCAGTCGTTCGTACACTCAAAATAGTCTAGAATCTGCAGATTTTGCATGCTTGTATATTTCTCCCATGTGAACAACGTACTGCAGAATTTTTAATGCAAGTGTTTTTGGATTAAAATTTGTGATATATCAATATTTTTAAGTCTACTATATTCCATATTAAAGATGTGGAAGAAGTATACGTGGTGAATCGTAAGTAGTCATTAATTTCAGGAGGTCGTTCTTTGAGTTATTTCAAACAAAAATGTTTGACAATTTTGCTCGTTTTTGCTCCCTTTTTCACAAAAACATTGTTTTGTATGAAACATTTCATAATCTGTTTTGGGAAAATCATTTATTTAATTCACAATATGCTCAGTAAATTTAAGAGAGCACTGTTATGATGATAAATGATTGAAAGAATTAGTTGTGTCCTTTAAATGTGCAGAAATTTGATCCGAACAAATGTAACTTCGTTCTGAAAGAGAATTTAAAATGGTTAAATTTGTTGGGATCAAATTTCTGCACATTTAAAAGACAAGAATAAAATTATTTCAATGATGTATCATAATACACTACTCTCACTGAGAATATTGGGAATTAAATCAATGGTTTTCCCAAAATACGCTATGAAATGTTTCGAATAAAACAGTTCTCCAAAACAAAGCATAAACGAGTAAAATTGTATTATTAAACTTTTTTGTTTGGAATAACTCAATAACACCTGAAATTGTCATTAATTACAGCTCACTCTGCATATGAATACAACATTTCATCCATATCCTTTACATTAAAAAGAAGCTTGGGGACCTTTACTATCGTGTCAGTAAATATCTACGGATTTATTTTCAGACTCCAGCATCTCCAGTTTTGCTTGGCCCCTTCAACCTGATTTCTCATCACCCGCTTCAACCACAGCCCATGACGAGATCTCCAGGACTGCACATTTTGTCCCTTTGTGTTGCTTTATGATCGGTAAGGGTCACTGGTTAAATCATTTAGGAATTCGCGAACAACTGGCAAGATGATTGTAGTTCGCTGTAGAATTTTTTAGTTGTAAGCGTCAAGTTGGCTGGCTTGATTAGAAATGTTGCATAATTACGGACGTTGTCCTACGTTTCTCCTTTTCCCGCCCGTCGGTCAGGTTGTTTTTAGGGCCTTATATTTATCAGGATGTTAGTTATAACATGTGTAAATGTGTGGGGTTACATTGGTAGGGCAGTGTATTGACAGGCTGTGAGAGATTTGGCAACAGTGCTTCAGCCAAAGGCTGACATAAGGCAACAGAGTGAACAGGTGGGAATTACGCTTGCGAAAATACAAAAGCTCTGAGGACCAACAATTTTCAGAAATTGCTCATGAAACTGTTCTGTGTTAAATTTGCTTTACCTACGAACAAAAGTATGGATCATAAAATTTACAATTCTTACTTTGTTAAAATTTTATGATTGCTAATTTTGTTCATGTATATATCAAACAAATATAACGCAGAATAGTTTATTGCATTCCTGAAAACTTTGGTTGTCAGCACTTGCAAGATTTTCCCTTTTGCTAGCGATTAGCTTCTCTCAGCGTATCGAAATGGTGGCAACAAGGAAATGCATCGGAACTGCGAAGATTGATGTACAGTAGATGATTCGTGGAATGCTTTATGAAAGGATTTTATAAAACTTATATCTGCCAAATGGGAGTTTGGCAATAATTTGAAATGCTAGGGTGTTAATTTTAATGGATGAGTGGGTCTGTAAATAATTAAGGGGAGAAGATGCTGAAATGACTAAAAACCAGCAGTTTTATTTTTCTTTCTCTTCGAAATGTGAGAAACAAGTCTTAAAGAATGTAATGATCATTTTGGCCTTCTCAGTCGCTTAGAATAAAATTGGACATGGTTTTTAAGTTGACATCAAACTTTGATTGCAATTTCCCGTGATATTTTTCTTTAATTTTTTTTAATTAAAATTCCTAATCTTTGATATGTGGAACATACATTGCATAAAGATTTAACAAGTCTTTTTTTGTCTCGTCAGCTGCTGTGGTGTCATTGTTAGGTCTTCACCTGCACAAGGTTTTTAAACGACTATACTTCGATCTCAATTTCCCTCGTTCTTTATTTCATACTAAAAGTTTGATATCTTCGGAACAAGTAATGCTGCATGCACGATATTTGGTTTACACTTTCTTTCGGTTACTAGAAAATATTTCTGTGAATAAAAGATCGATTTGGTCGTATTTGAAACGTGCCTCTTCAAAAATACACCACCTCGCTTTTAAGATGTAATTGTTCATCATAACATTTTTCAAGCACAATATTAAAATTGTGCTGAAGCCATCTTAAGCGGTGCATTTAGGAGTAAAATGTTGCAATATATCTTTATAAAAATGGCTGAGATATAGGCCTACCAGTTTTAGTGGGTTTCGGATATTGGACAGAAATTTTATCTTCAAAACTAATCTCGAATATGTTCTTGCAGTAGTGACTTTTCTGCATTCAAAAGATTGAAATTGTGCGTAAATTAAGAAAAATTGAAAATATCACTATCTTCTCTCCTTCAGTGTTGAGTAGCAAAATGCCTGCTACCATTTTATTTAAATTACGAACACTTGCGCAAATATGTTTCCTGTATCAATTTTTTTCAGATTTCTAGTATTAATAAAACTAAAAATGTGCTTTTCTTTAAATTCGTGTCCTGAGACACATTTTCTTGGCGAAACAGGATCGATCTATAGTCCCGACGCTGTTATTTCCGACGTGACTCCGCCTCTTTGCTTACGTCTTAGAAAGTGAAGGCTCTATAAAGTCTAGGTAGGTAGTATCGTTAGCCATTTTTGTTCTTACGTTGCCGAGCTACCATACGAGGAATCTATTTTCCACACCGTTAAACATTATCATGTCGTAGCTCCTATGATAATAAATCAAACGCAATGTAATTCAGCAAATAATTGAGCGGCAAATAACGTCTTCGTGTGCTTTCTGCGAACGCCAACGATAGAGCTAAAATGGCGGGCGATTATATTAAGTATTTATCGAGCCTTAAGAAATGAATCAGCGAATCACAAGACGCACGCGTTTAAATGTAGCCGACCTGCAACGCGATTGGCTGCCGGAAATTAGAGCGACGGGACTAGCTACTTTATTAGAAAGTTAACGTCTTATTTCGATATTATTTCAGGTGTTTGGAGATGGACTACACGTTGTTCTGAGAGTGTTGTGGAACATGAAGCGTACAGATGCATCCTACAAGCTGAATAGCTTGAACATCAACTGGACAGTTTGCTGGTAACTTTTAACGGTAATTTTCTTACAATGGAGTATTACATTGTTGAGCACTGTTGGTAACTGGACATTTTATTTACTAATCTACTTTACAATTGGTTCAAAATTATTTGTAGAAAATCGTAACTTAAACTGAAAGATAGCGAAATCATTAGACTAATCATGTAATCTCGTTAAGGGGAATTAAATTTCCTACAGCAATATTGTGCGGCGACATTTCTGGTCATGTCTAAATTCGTGATGTTGATGTAGCTGTTAATAGCTTGAAATTGTGGCGTAACATTCAGTTCACTTCACTGAAACGATATTGAACATATTATTCGGTCATACAAAATAAAACGTCAACACAATCAGATTTAGATTTAGTGATAAACTTCCACGAGAAATTTTGTAGATGCGTCTAGAGCCATCCTAAGGAATTGTGCGCGTTCCTTTCCAACATTTTTCGGGAACCTATCCACTCGCCAATATTTTAATGACTGTTGCAATTCTGTACTAACAAAGGAACCGTCCCAGGTCGTGTAGCTTGAATTTAATGAAAATGCATATCTAAGTTAAATTTAGTTCGTTAAGAAACGTGGTGATATTCATTAGTTTCGCTTTTTCCTCTTTTACGAAATATGACTTGAAAGTCGATGCTACTTATGCCGCTCCTTGCGCGCACTCATCCTCCGCAACACCGTGTCATAGCTCTCGCATTAACGCTCTAGTCAACTTTCTTTTTCTCTTAACTTACATTGGTACAGTACATTTGCTGAAATACAAATTGAATTTGAATTTAAAATATGTATTAACTTTGTGGCTCACCTTAATATGAGATGGATTCGAAATGAAGTGATCGGCAGAGTTATTGAACAGTACAAACATTTTATATAGGCTAGTTTTTCACACTTTCCTATAAAACACACACACACACACACACACACACACACACACACACACACTCTCACCCACTCACTCACTCTGTAACATGCAACATTGTTGCAAGAACGTTATCAAACTTTCTCATATGTTTCTTAGTCACATATCCACATTTCTGCCACGCGTATATTAGTATGTCTTTGAGGACAGATGAATGAAACAGGTGAATGTAATGTCATTATGAAGCACCTATGGTGCAATGTATCTGAAATTTTTTCACAGATAATTTTTTGTGAAATACTCTTCTAGCCTTCGAATTGAAATTTTATATTGTCTAAAAAAAATACACATCGAAGGGTCGCAAAAATTTGTAGTTTTGGGAGGGATAATTTGTTTTAATTGTCCTACCATGTAAAATATTGTTTACTCCTTCAAAAGTAAACATAGTGTTATCTGACCACTCCAGGAGTCCATAAATAGTAGTCTTTCTTAACATCCGGGAGAAATGCATCTCTTAACCATCTTCTCTTATCAGTTTACCGGAACTACTTGCATCGACCACGACATTAAATGACTTATCATTATCTACATGTTTTACTCTAGGTCCAAATTCCCCTTTCTGTTCTTAAAAGCATAGTATGCATAGTTTGTACATTCGTGTTGCTAGACTTTCAGCTGCTTATCTAATGGATTTGGACGGTGTACGAATGAGTGAAAGATGCCATGGATTTCGCTACTACTTTATTAATGAAAGTTAAGAGAAAAAAAAACTGACTAGAACATTAATGCGAGAGGTATGATACGGTGTCGCGGAGCTATGAGTACGAGTGCGCGGAAGAAGCGGCATAAGTAGCAAAGATTTTAAAGTCCTATTTCGTAAACGAGGAAAAAGCGAAAATAAATGTAAAAAAAGTCAGTTTATAACGATGTTTTAAAATCTGTAAAAAAAAAGTCTTTTAAAATGATTCGGGCATCCTTCAGTGCAAAAATGCATAAATTAGATCTGTTTAGTGGTCTAATTGTTGTACAGCAATATTATAACAAATATATTTACAGAACTTATTAAGCAGTAGGCCGCTTTAGTTAGGGTTCTACTCGTACTTCTGTTTGAGATTTCAGAGCAGCGGCATCATGAATCTTGTCAGACACAGAATCTGACCTCACTAAAGTTGACCTTTGAAGCTTGTTCACTGAATGGATAGCATCATTATATTGTTGAGGTTATCTCGACGCTAAACCTGTTCGCTCAACTTCAGTTTACTGAACTCACGTTCACCAGATGCTACACTCGAGAAGTGTGTCGAAAAAATTTCAATTGTTGAAAACGTAATTATTACTTAAATATCTTTTATGTAAAGAAGTTTCGTGAAATCTTTGTAATATCTCAAAATACCTTTTAAAAATCGTGCTGGGCTCCGCGATCGAGTCCTATCCGCCGCCTCCCCCATCCTCCCCCCCCCCCCCCGCGTATGGGAGACCCTATCCAGGGAGCTTTTCACACACTAATAGTGTGTATAGGGGATAAAATAAAATTACCAACTGTAATTGAAATTCTGGAAAAGGTTAACTTGCTGGTATTGTTAATACTGTATTGTAATAGTAGCTCTATTGAAATTATTCTCGTCTGAGCGATTGTTTCTTCTGATTCTTACAGAATTTCAAATAATTCAACTTTTATTGATGAGGATTTTTTTTCTTTTAGTTTGGAGATGTTTTTATTAAAAGTACCAGGTCTCTTGGACTCTTGCCTTTTATAAAAAAAATATGATTATAGAAATTGAAATATAAACAGGTTAATAAGATCGCCAAAGACGAAGGTATTTGTTACGCCTCTTAGTAAAGGGTTGGCATGAAGTAGCTTATTGCTGTAAGTAGTCTGTAGATTTTGAATATGAGCAACCAGGAAGGGGATATGAAGTTCGTTGTAGAGTTTGACATTGTTTGTGAAATAGTGTACTCCAGTGATTGTTCTGCAGACATCTCTTTGAATTCTTTCCAGACTCTTGAGGTGACGGGGATGAGCATGACCCCATATCTCACAGCAGTAGTGGATGTATGAACGGTTGCTTTCCTTGAAGTCAAGCTTTTGAAAAGTGGTTAGTGTCGTGTATCTTTGAAATGCCTTGCCTCTTATGTTTTGAATGTGATGCCTGTAAGATATAAGTTCGTCTAGAAATACTCAGTTATTTAACTGATGTAGTAAAAGGTTTTATTTGGTTTTGAATGCTCGGTTGATCTATAACACTGGGAAAACGTTTAGTAAAAATCAATTGAGATTTTTCGCCTTCGACTTTTAACGTCCATTTGGTTGACCACTATGTTAATATATTTAGGAAATTTTGCATGTCGACACAAGCTACGTGGATTAGATGAGGATACTGAAAATTTGAAATTCCTTGCTTTCTCCTTGAAATTTTTAATTTTTTTTTGTGTACTGAACAACCGTACGCATAAAATCTAAATTTGAGTATTAGGTTCTTTAAAAAAGGCCCAAAATTGGCAATTAGCCCAAATTTGCAACTATTTACAAAAATTGATGTCAGTTTTTAGATATTTGGAAGTTCTTTTACCATTAGATTCACGAGAAGATCTATTACAAAATAGCTTCACTTTATTTTTAATATGCTTTACAGAAACATTGTAACTGATTTTAGAATATCGTGGATTCCAGTTTTCGAGTTCACTTCTTTGCATATTATTTTCGTATTTAATTTAAACATCAAAATACTAATGAAGCCGAATCCTTTTAAATAATCTGTTTAATATCTGTACAAAATCTTAGCTTCCTATTGTTGATAGTTTGAGTTATGTCAAATTATGATGAGCAAGGTGACCAAAAACAATATGCGGAAAAACACAACTAGTCACTTGATATAAACTTTCATTTGAAGGTCAGGCCATGATTGTTGTGGGATTACTTATTCACTGCATTTTTACATTTTCTGCCTCATTTTTTGAGCAGTTGCTCGTTTTCATATTTTTAAGTCTAGCCTTTTATTTGCTATACAGTACTGTCCATGATTTGCAACTATCTAAACAAATGCACTACAAAACACACAACTACACTAACTGCAACCTATACAGGGTGATTCACTAGGATTTACAGTCGCTTACGGAGCTTATTTCCGAAGACATTGAACAAAAAATGTTACAAACATATTTTGTTCTAATCTCAATATTTTCAAAGTTACATGAATTTGAAATTGCTAGTAAAATACTTTTTTCTTTAGTTTTAAGGGTAAACAAATATTACAAATCGAGAATAAACTATTCAGAAATGTCATTTCTTTAATTGGCTAGTATTCTGAACCTAAAAATGTGTTGTGAATTCCATAGTTGCTTAGTACAGAATATTTTTTTTTTCGATTTTTAACTACAAAATTAAATTTTCTTACGCACCACAACAATTGATACAAATCACATCACTCTTGTAAATTCTCTAAGACTGTGCATTAAGATTCATAATTAACAAAATTACATTTTTTTACGCACCACAACAATTGATACAAATTACATCACTCTTGTAAATTCTCTAAGACTGTGCATTAAGATGCATAATTAAACTGTAAAGAATCAAGTTCCTAAAGTCGTATGATTTGTAACAATTTTTGCGATAGGTACATAATTTACAATTCATTTTTATATTTCAATATGCCTGGTGAATTATTAAATAAGTATATAATAAATTTTCAATCTTAAGACATGCTAACTTGCAAATGTTTATTTGCTATTTAATAAGATATATGAACGTTTTCGCCGTTTGGGGCATCTTCAGATATAACAAAAACATATAATCTGAACATATAATAATAAATTATGCAAATAACAAAGAATAAAGAACAATGTATGTATGCAATGCATGAGATTCATGAGCTTTATGTAAAATGTGACATAATACAGGATAATTATTGATATAATCTTAATTAATACCGGACATGAATTAGGTCATTACCAGAATACATTAAGTATCCTAAAAACATACAATGATAATAAATTCATAAATGCAGCAGAAGAATTCTTCATTGCCTACTACCATAATAAAGATCAAAATATAATTAACGAAAACTTATTAAACTTTAAAAATCCACTGTATGCAATTTAAAATAGACCTATTCACATTGATCTTGATACGCCATTCAAATAGTTCCTTTCAAATCCCTCCGCCACTACATACCTCAATACACACGATTATCTAGGCCTCAGTTCTTTTAAAAACACCAACACCAACACCAACACATAGAAATGTAAGTATTCGAATGCCGTTAAATTCATTAATTACATCCTTCCCTCATATCAAATTGTAAAACAAATTAATATTCTTATTATTTATTTATAGAACATCTTCATTTATATACTTCAATAAATCTGTTGACACGCAATAGCCATAATTAATAGGATGCCATCAAACCAGAGTAATCACCAACGTCAAACAACATCCATTTCATAAGCGAACGATCTCTGTAAGTAATCTTATAATAATTATTATCGCTGCCTTAAATCACTTACATATATTTGGTATTATAGCTCATCTAATTATTACGAATTATAATGTTGATTTTCTCTACTTAACTTTAAGTGAACGATTGAAATTCATACCTAACTTATGATTTATCTATTACGAAATCATCGTATACTCCACGACATCCATAACCAACGAGCATTCATTTCAAATAATATCTCAACAAATCTGATTACACGTAACAGTCATTTATAATCAACAAGATGTCACCAAGTCAGATAATAAATTAAAACAGCAATCTCCAACATAAAATAACATTTAGTTCATTAGCGAACGTTGTTCAGTAAGTAGTCTTATAATAATAATTATCTGTGTCTCTATATAATAACTCGCATATATTTTTCACTTATTATCATTTCTCCATCTCAATTTTCAGATGAAACACATACATAACACATGAACATCAGCTACGCAAATTATCGTATATCCCACGACAATCCTCAACTAATGAGTACTCTTAAAATATCTATTTTATCAATCACCATTATAAATTTTAAATTTTAACATTATTGACAAATTTTAACCATAATTGTATATTTTATTTGTAACATGAGCTATATGTATAAAATATCCGTCCAATTCAATTTCAAAATCTAAAGATTATATCAATAATTATCCTGTATTATGTCACATTTTACATAAAGCTCATGAATCTCATGCATTGCATACATACATTGTTCTTTATTCTTTGTTATTTGCATAATTTATTATTATATGTTCAGATTATATGTTTTTGTCATATCTGAAGATGCCCCAAACGGCGAAAACGTTCATATATCTTATTAAATAGCAAATAAACATTTGCAAGTTGATATGTCTTAAGATTGAAAATTTATTATATACTTATTTAATAATTCACCAGGCATATTGAAATATAAAAATGAATTGTAAATTATGTACCTATCGCAAAAATTGTTACAAATCATACGACTTTAGGAACTTGATTCTTTACAGTTTAATTATGCATCTTAATGCACAGTCTTAGAGAATTTACAAGAGTGATGTAATTTGTATCAATTGTTGTGGTGCGTAAGAAAATGTAATTTTGTTAATTATGAATCTTAATGCACAGTCTTAGAGAATTTACAAGAGTGATGTGATTTGTATCAATTGTTGTGGTGCGTAAGAAAATTTAATTTTGTAGTTAAAAATCGAAAAAAAAAAATATTCTGTACTAAGCAACTATGGAATTCACAACACATTTTTAGCTTCAGAATATTAGCTAATTAAAGAAATGATACTCCTGAATAGTTCATTCTTTATCTGTAATATTCGTTTGCCCTTAAAACTCAAGGAAAATGGTATTTTACAAACAACTTCAAATTAGTGTGATTCTGAAAATATTGAGATTGGGAAAATGTTTGACTTTTTTTCTCAGAAATAAACTCCGTAAGGGATGGTAAATCCTCGTGAATTACCCTGTATAATGCATACTATTTACATACTATGTAACTATAATAACTATTTCTATCAAGATGCAAGAATCACATTTCTACACTTTAGATGAAAACAACTTCCAAGCATGTCTGACAAAAACAACTCCTATCTGGTGAATAAAATAAACTATTGGAGATAAGGCTTCCACACTATTGAATTAAATTGTATAAAATAAACAATCAAAATCAGATTGAGAATGCGGTAAATTTGAAAAAAAAAATGAGATTAGAAAATGAAGTGGGCCAACAGTTTTAAAAATGGCATCATTAGGCGTCATAGCATTGAGTTGAAGCTTAAATTTTATTTGTAATAGGCCTATATTCTCAACAGTAAAAAGATTTTTAAACTAAAACCTTTTTTTTTTTTCAAAAGAATGTGAATTTTAGTAAAATTTCAGCATCTTAAGTTCGAATCACTTCATCTACAATTCAAATTTTTATCTATGAAGAGGGAGTTGCCAGAGGTATAGATATTTCATAATGCAACATTCATAAAATGGTCGTATAATTTTTGTCTGTAGAATTCGTTTAGTTACATTTTGATTTATTGATTAAAACATTTTTCCTACATTAGAAATGTTCTTAATGGCTGGAAACTGTTTAGTTCACTCTTAAGAATCGAACATCTCTGATCTGTTATTTCAGGAAACGTCGCAAGTTACTTGTTCCTAGCGGTCAGACGATGAAGACATTTCAGAACATTGACAGCTTGTAGCAGCACATGAAGTGGAACGAAGATTGTAACCAACAGCAGTGTGAGGTTATGTTCACTGTGGCAATGCAGTGTTACACTTCATGTGAAGCGAGGAAAACGTGTGGACTGCAGAAAAAACTTTGATTTGATGTAACTTTTGAACACTGTAATTTTAAAGAAATAAATCGGTACGTGTTGAAATTAGTTTTATATTTTAATTTTTGTGTATTGACATTCAAAACCTTCAAATTTCCCAGAATTAAAAGGAAAACTTTCATACTAAAGATCAGAACTTTGTCTGGGGTTAAATGTGAACGGATTAATATAATTTAAATATAAGTTCAACTTCTGTTATCGGCACTCGATTATACAGCGCAAAAAATCTAATTGCTTACTGCAAACTTTTATTCTGGGTAATAACGCAGTTGGAGTGATTCTAATTTCGCACAGAATTCATTCATTCATAGTGTTCTGCCCATGGGCAGGTGTTTTACTGGAAACCCAGCTTTCTACAATCTTTCCTATGTTCTGTCTTCCTCTTTGCCTCCGCATATGATCCATATATCTTAATGTCGTGTAACATCTGGTACTTCTGTCCGGAACTCTTCTCCCGTTCACCATTCCTTCCAGTGCATCCTTCAGTAGCCAGTTTCTTCTTACAAGCAAACATTCTGATGGGGGCAGATAAAAAAGTTAATTTTTCCTTCCACCATGTTAATAACGTCAAAAGAAGTGCTTATAAAAATTTTTTCCACTCGACCGCAATTACGAGGCAGTACAGAAAGTGATTTTTCCTGGGGCCGTTTACAGAAAAAAACACAATTGCATGAAAAGATTTATTGAAACCGTTATAGCAGTTGTTGCGTTATTTGTCAACATATCCCTCACCGTAATTGAGACATTTGTCATATAATACCATGGGATAATTTTTTTTTATCCTTTTGTCGTAGAGGTCAGCCGTCTGCACCTCTGTCGATCCCATGATATAACAAATGTCTCAATTCCGATGGGGAATATGTTGAAAAATAGCTCAACAATTACTGTGTCTGTTCCAATAAATTTTTCCAATGAAATTGTGTTTTCTTTCTGTTAACGGTCCCTGGCGAACTTATTTTTTACGGCCCTCGTAATTGTGGTCGAGTGGCCAAAATTTGTATAAGCACTTTTGACATTATTAACGTGGTGAAAGAAAAAATGTTTTTATCTCCCTCCTCCCCCCCCCCCCCCCATCAGAATGTTTGCTTGTAAGAGGGATGAAGTTACAGGAGGTTGGAGAAAGTTACACAACGCAGAACAGCATGAATTGTATTCTTCACCTGACATAATTAGGAACATTAAATCTAGACGTTTGAGATGGGCAGGCATGTAACGCGTATGGGCGAATCCAGAAATTCATATAGTGTGTTAGTTGGGAGAGGCCGAATGGAAAAAGACCTTTGGGGAGACCGAGACTAAGTGAGAGGATATATTAAAATTGATTCGAGTGAGGTGAGATATGATTGTAGAGACTGCTCAGGATAGGGACCGATGGCGGGCATATGTGAGGACGGCAATGAACCTCAGAGTTCCTTAAGAGGCATAATTAAGTAAGTAAATCAGGTGGTCAGCCAATTAGTCAGCTAGTCATACACGATTATGTCATATAGTTATTGAACTCGTGAAAATTACGGAAAGTAGCGTCGCCCGTCTCCAATACAAACCAACCGCTCTCATAAAGCTACCAGGATGTGGAGAGTGAATTGAGGCTAGTAAAAGATATTTGGAAGCATGGTGGACGTATCCGTGAGGGAGTAATGGAGACAACTCGTACGTGTGCGTTATGATAATCACCAGGGAACGGATTTATATGGACTAAAAATATATGAAATATGTAAATATATATGTAGTTATTTTTACCAAAATATGGAATTAAATATGGATTTTTACCAAAATATGGAATTAAATATGGACTTAAAATTATAAAAAAATGACTATGTACGTTAAATATTGGTACATTTTAATCAAACTAAACAAAAAATATAATGGACGTACCTTATCTTCCAATGTAGTTTCAACAAAACACAATTTTTATTGTCTGTTACCATAACAATAGGTTACAAACATTTCTTTCAAGTGCTGAAAAGTGAATCTTCTTCTATTGTCTCTGAGGATAGATTTATACTGACTAAAAGAGCGTTCGACGTCACAAGAAGTAACTGGTACATAATTCAATTTCACAATGTCTGCTCGGGATAAGTCCAAGTTAATCTTCACTGTTGATTCACCACTCATCACAGCAACAACCTTTTGTAGTTCTTCATATCCAGGGTTTTTTGAAAGTACAGTGTCCACCTTAGCTCTTACTGCATCTGCAACTTTACCTCTACCACGATTCAGTTGTTCCACAGTACTATTTATAATTTCAAAACTTTCAGATAGTGAAAGGTGCCTATTTTGGAGACTTTTGAGCGTTTTTATGATGCATGAAAATGTATGCTGAATGTGAGCTAAGTCATTCTTCACACTTATGTCACAGGTAACTGTTTTCGCAGTATCAATTGAGACTGCATCTTCAGAGTCCAATGCAAGGAGAACATTGTTAATAGAGTCTATATGTTCGGCATAATATTCAACTGCTTCTAGCCATGTACCCCATCTAGTTAAAATTGGCTTTGGTGGCAATGGAATTTCAGGGTACATTTCTTTCAACACGTTAACTCTACTGGGAGCTTTGAGAAATACTTTTTTCACTGATGAAATCAACAAATCTACTTTAGGGAAATTGTCTCTGACCACTTCTGCCACACGATGAAATGCATGCGCCACACAAGTAAAATGAGTCAATTTAGGATATACAACAGATAATGCTTGTCCAGCTTTGACCATATAAGGGGCAGCATCGCTAATAAAGAATAACACATTATCGTACATAATACCCTTTGGCCACAGGATACCCATAGCTTCGTTGAACAGTTTAACTATAGTTTTGTTATTGCACTTTTCTAGAACATCACAATGTAAAAGAATTCGTTCAGAATATTGTTCACTTAACAAACCGATAACTACATTACCAACAAGTCTACCTTCTTTGTCGGGAGTCTCATCAATGGAAACCCAAATTGAACTATCTTTAATTTCATCTCTTATCTTCTGTATTGTCTCATCGTAGATGGATGGAGCATACGTCTTCCTAAGTGTTGACTCATCCGGGATTGTATGTTGAGTATATTTTTCAAGGAATTCCCTGAAGACCTTATTCTTTAGTTTGTAGAGAGGAATATCAGCAGAGATGAGAGAACGGCACAGGTCGATGTTAAACTCAGATCTTACATTCGATGTTGTTGGTTGTGTTAAAAACAATTGTCTCTGCTTGGAATTTAGTTGTTTGTTGGCCTGATGTTTACTAGTTGTAATGTGTTGTTGCACCAGGAACTTTTGTGTAGATGATACTGCACACTGACACAAATTACAAAATAATATTTTATTGTCAGTTGATAAACCATCTTCTTTAAATTCTGAAATGTAACTTGTTAGTTTTGATTTTAAATTGACTGAATGACGTACTTTTGGCATATTTACCGTCTTTATAGTATGATTTACAAAACTGAACCTATGTGTACTCTGACTGGCATTTAACTGTTGAGCTGCACAACTGAAGTCTGTTAAAAATTTTAAATTAAATTAATACAGTTTTGTAACTTACTTTCCCATTGTTGATAGGACTGCTAATTTTCAAATAACTCTGATGTTAAAGGGATTACTGAACATGTGTTTAAATCTCTATTGTTGAAATGTATTTTTAAAAGTTAATGGAATTTTGTTTTGTTTTATTGTTAAACCTAATATAATATGGACTGTTTTATATGAAATATGGAAAATATATGGAAATTAACGAAAATATGTACTAAACTCTAAAATATGGAAAAATATGGAAAATAAAAGTAGGATTTTTCAACCCTACACATTGTGAAACATAAAGATAATGCAAAATATAAATTATATTAGCTTTATAAGTAAATATGTATTTACATATAAATCCTTTCCCTGATAATCACCATATCGGTAAAAAAAACTTTATACCGAAATCACTGCATGGAGATCTCGAAAATTTTGAATGTGGATAGCCAGTCAATTATCCAGTCGGTTGGTTAGTCAGCTAGATAGTCGGTCTACCAATAAATCTGTCAGTAAGTCATGTGGTCAGCTACATAGCAAGTCATCCAGTCAATCTTTCAGTCGGTCAATTTGTCAATCAGTCAGTATACAGTACCAGTAACCTATGAGCTACCAGTAAGTCAGGTAATTAGCCGATCAGTGAGCCAGTAATCCAGTCAATCAGTCAGTCTGTCAGTTAGTTATTCAATCCGCCAATTAATTTGTCAGTATGTAGGTAAGTCAGGTGATCCGCCAATTAGTCAATAATCCAATCGATTATTCAGTCGGCCAGTAAGATAATCAGTCAATCAATGTCAGTATATCAGTAACCTGTGAGCAATCAGTAAATCAGGTTAACAGCGAATTAATGATATAGTCGTTCAGTCACTCGGTCAGTTATTTATTCGATCAACCAGTAAATCTGTCAGCAAGTAAGTCAGGTGGACACCCAATTAGCCAGTCATCCAGTCAATCATTCACTCGGTCAGTCAGTCAATCAATCAGTCAGTATGTCAGGTGATAAGTCAATTAGACAATCATCCAATCATTCAGTCGGTAAGTTAGTCAATCAATCAGTAGCTTGTGTGCGATTAGTAAGTCAGTGATCAGCCAGTCATCAAGTCAATCATGAATCAGTCAGTCAGTCAATCAGTCAGATGCCAGGCAATTAGTGAGCGAGTCATCCAGTCAGTTTACCAGTGGATCGGCTGCTGTCAGGCATATACTCAATCAATTGTTAATTAATTGATTTATTATTCCAATCGTTCATTAACCTTCTCATTATTCTTTATCCCTTCACTCACTTTCACGTGGTAACTTAATACTTTCATCCTCAACTATTCAGTAGTTAATCTTTCTTTTATTGATAGATTCGATTCATTCATTCTTCCTGCTTTACTATTTGATCTGCGTCTGCCTGTCTCCCTGCCCCTCCACGTTCAATACAAAGACGACGCTCATGCCACCTGGCGTCGCGGCGCGGAGGCTGGCATCTGCTGGACCGCATCTGCGTCTGCCACTCCCCAGTCGCGCGGGCGATGCTCGCAAAGGTTTTATTAATATCTTCGACCTTCGTCTCGAGTGATGCAGATCGCTGAGGAACTTGCAGCCTGCTGAACTATCGTTTCGGTAAGTAAGTGTCCGATTCATTTCGTAAGACATACATGTGCAGCCAGCAACAACCATAGCCATGCCGCCAGTCATGCCAACTAAGAATTTTGTAGTGGAATCTCATTCATATAAAGAATACATTATAGCGTTAGCCTCCATTTTCCAACCATTTCTGGTACATAACGAGCGTTACCATCATTAGCCGACGCTTATCGTGGACTATGAAGTCATGAGCTTCGGATATATTTTCGTGAGGTCATAAGCCTGTCTTGCATATTTCTTTCTCAATGTAAACATGACAGTTGGTCTTTATTCCAACACTGATGGAGTATAACCTCAGTTCCTCAAAGTTCTGTCAGAAACTCGAAAATAATTGTGACTCGGAACATTATACAACACGAAGAGTTTCCGTTTTAACCATTTACAACGTTGTGAGTGGTCTTACAGTTGAATGGAGATATAATTGCAGTATATGCACGTAGAAGTAGTGTTATTGACTCATTTTGAGTCACTTGGTGTTCTAGACGTATAAGTTCAATGAGCAGAACACTTGAGCGTCGACAAAATACAATATTTAAAATAGAATTCATTGCAGTCTCTCTTTAAATTATATGGAAATGTATAGTGAAATAATAATCCATTCACTTTAGGTTCAAAGAGTAAATATCACTGCGTATTATCAATGGAACAAAGCAAAGAACTGTGCTTGTTGCTAAGCATTGAGAGACGGCGGTAGGCTACGTTATTCCTTGCCGAAAAACGTGACCCGTTTTTTGCGTAAACACCTGACAGCAAATTCCCCCTCCTGTTGGACAGTGAGTACCAGGAAGAGTGCACGAACTCAAGTCATTACACTCCAGTCTGGTTCATGCCTTTACACAGTGAGCGCGTACAAAGGAGCAGCCGTAGTCAACCAGCGTGAAGTGTGTTTACGTATTTATCAAACGAGAGTGAACACAACAGACTGTCAGTATTACGGTTACCTCACCGGAATGAAAGTTTATTTCCAGTTAGCTGCACTCTCCGAACCCTCAGCTTGAGGGCAATTAGAATGGCTAGTGAGTATTTAATTGTTCTTTTATTTCAAACGCTACTTTTAGGACAAGGGTTACCAAACTTTCGAATGTAACGGAATTCTTAAAGCTCATATTTCGTTTTGGTGGACCCCCTAAAATGTTTTGCACAATTTAACCAGGTAAACAAACCTGTTCTAATCATTAAATATTTATATTATGTAGTGAATTAAGCATTCTTTATAAATTGAAAGCGATATTAAATTTGGGTTCTCTATAGCACGTAACACTGAAGGTTTTTTGACGAAAAAAGTGAAAAAAATGGTCCAATTTTCAGAGGAAAGGTAGTTTGGAATGTGAAGAATTCGTATAGGATGTCAGTTGACTTGAAAACATATTAGAAAATAGGTAACAATAGGAAAGAATTGATCGATGTAAATAAGCTAATAGTGATTATTTAACACGTGAAATAAAGATATATATTTTTTTTATTTAGTAGGTTATTTTACGACGCTTTATCAACATCTCATATATATATATATATATATATATATATATATATATATATATATATAACGCGAAACGCACATTTCACTTTACTTAATATATGCAAGGCATACAAAAAGCCTAAACTAATCTAACCTAACTTGCCACTGATTCGTATATGCAAGACATTCCAAAAACCTAAACTAACTTAATGTAACCTGTCACAGACTCGTATCGTATAATATACAAAGTACAGGGACATCATTTTATTTTTACTAACATTTTAAATATTAACCTGTCTATACCTTTAGAGAACCGGAAACACCGCTTGCTCCCCCCTCCAAAACTGGAGTTCGATGATACAGGCGTAAAACACAAATCACTCTACGAGGTATAGGAAGGAAGAAAAGTAGTTCATCCATTTACGTAAACTAGGAAATATCGCGATTTTGAGTTTGATAATTTTCATTAGGTTTTTCTTTAATGAAAGTACAGTACTGTATTAAGAATAAGTGTTTTTACTCACGAAGTGAGTTATCCATGCGAACGTATTCATTATGCGGTGTATATTATACTGTCTACAGCACATTAGCGTACAATATAGAGAAAGAAGTTAAATTGAAAAATAATCATAATATGAATATTTAAACACAATTTTGAAAATGGTGGCCGTTCATTTCGATACAGGCTTCAGTTCTTTTGTGCACATTATCGCACTATAGACTACTGCATCTAATTCCAATTGCCAGTTTCGTCCTTCTTACTAGTAACTCATGTTGAAATAATTCTATACCTACTCTAGGTAATGTTAATTCAATCTTCACTTCTGCCCGACCCGTAAATATAAAATTACTCAGGCATGCTATCTACTGTCCGTCCAAGTGGTTATGCCGCAGGATTGTAGAAAGGTAGGAAATCACGTGACAGTTAATTACTTAACGAGGCCCTTTTATTTAAGTTAAATTAAACAGCTGTATAATATTACGTAAACGCCCAATTCCTAAGAGAAATTAATGTTTTCAGAAAAGAGCTAAGACAGCCCAGCTTTTACAGAGGGGCGAGCAGAAGCAGGTGGGGGGAAATCGGGATGCGACGTAGGCAAACGGACAGTACCTGTGCGAAAATATGATTCAATATTGAAAGCTCTTTCGTCACTGGAAAACGCGAATATATTTCTGGAACGTACTATACTCAGTAACTCAGTACTGCTTACTATCTGCTGTCTTGGCTCTGTGTGGAGTTGGAACTTCATTAGTAGAAGGGGTGGGAGTGAAGTACATTAAAAAATTCGGGTACAATAAAAATTGAAGTAAAAATAAAATGATGTCCCTGTATAAGAAAAGCAACTAAGCTAATCTAACCTAATCTATTACAGATTCCTGCACCGGAGAACGCAGAAAAATTCAAGTTGGAAATTTCAGTGTCGCGTGCTATAGAAAAGCCTTAAATTTAATTTCGTTTTTTGAGTACTACATATGAGGCGTTCCGTAAGAGAAGGCCGAACCCGCCAAATGTACCGTTAGAGATAATCGATGTTCAAAGTATTTTATCTGTAAACGAGATAAGGACGAAGCCGCCAAGGACACGTCTGTAAATAATAATTACTTTGTACACTGAAAAACGAATACCTTTATTAAAAATTGCAATTAAATGTCCAATTTTATATTCCAGCTTAATAGTGGTCATTGATGACATTATGAATTCATGAATAATTTGAAAACGGTATATTAGAAAAAGCAAAGGGCGTAGAATGAACTCAATAGTGGCAGACATTAATAACAATATAATAATAATAATAATAATAATAATAATAATAATAATAACAACACTTAATCGCACTATGACGTGGCATTTACAAAGTGTCTGAAATTATTAATAAACAAAAATAAGTATATGCCTGTCATGTTATTACCCTTGCTATCAAAAGTGGTTTCACTTATTCTGGGAACAGAGGTGCTAATAATCCATTACATCATCTTCATGAAGATGTTCCTCTGAGTCGGTCACTGCTAGTTACACGTTTTTGTTGCTGATCATATCATCCAGAAACGTTCTGTGGCACACAGATAAGGAGAGCTTTCGGATCCTTTACTTTATCAGAAGTGAGCTTTATTGGCGTGGCAAAACCAGCTGAGAGAGGTTGGCCTGTTCTTAATGCAACATCTGTTCACATCAACACTGGTTACGAGCTTAGATATATAGGCATTCTGGAGGTCATAATCACCCAACTTCCAGAAATTACGAAATACAGGTTGTATTTTCTCCACACCTAATGCGTTGA
Organism: Periplaneta americana; assembly: GCF_040183065.1. Taxonomy (NCBI): domain Eukaryota; kingdom Metazoa; phylum Arthropoda; class Insecta; order Blattodea; family Blattidae; genus Periplaneta; species Periplaneta americana. Next base: position 116,433,458 of record NC_091118.1, on the reverse strand, counting down.
AGCACCTACAAGTACATGGCGGGCCTATACCGCGATCTTGCACATGTTGAGATGTTTTCTTACTAATGTACGACTCACCTTTGTTCCTTTTAATCTTTGCTTGTAAGTTTATCCATTTTTCGACATGTCTCTGACGTTTCCTACAATAACCAGATATGCCTGGTTGATTATCACTGTCACTATTACTCATACTAAGCTATTACAATGTCCATAAATATACGTAATTCCTCACTACGGATGTACCCGTCTGCGTGGTTACAACAACACTGAGACAATGAATGCCGCGCGCCTTCAGACGGAGTGACGTATTCGCCCTTGTCGTACGGAGTAATATGAAAATTATGAACCTGTCACAGACTACGCAGTTTCTCCAACCATACGAACAGTGATAATTTCGATATAGCAAGGGAGAGTCCGCCAACGCCTGCCAGGCTTAAGTTGTAGATATATCTTAAATATTCGAAGGAGTAAAAAAATTTGACCCTTGGCGGGCTCGCCCTTCTCTTACGGAACGCCTCATATAATCTATAAATACATAAATAAAATTTTATTTTATTTTGTACTGTACACTTATCATGTCTTTGCTGTCAGAAATGAAACTAGCTTTTTAGAATTACATTAAGGTTGTCAATGGTATTGTTCATGTTACTTTGCAGCTGTCAGTTTCGTAAGATCTCGTTCGATTGTAGATAATAATGCCATTTGCATCAACATATTAGTGTGAGTGTAGTTACATTTTCTGATCTACTCTTCTACAATTATTATTCAAATTATTTTACTCTTAATAAGAGATTTAAGTTAGAGTAGTCACACTATATTTAGTCTCCAATAATGATTTAAAAAATGTATTTGGTAAAATAAGAATAATAATTATGAATATTATTATGTGTGCAAGTATTCTGTTCGCAGGCAATTGCAATTATTTATTCATGTGAAAGCTGTCATTTCCGGTGGTCTACTGGAGTATTTTTCTGCTATACTCCTGCTGTGGCAGTTTGTTTTTGCCAGTCGAAAGTTAGGTTGACTTTTTGACTGCTGGAGCTTGAAATGTTCCATGCACTTAAGACACTCATTGGGTCCATGAGTACTATACGTACAGCATTCGATTTTTGTTCGAAGTCCGACGGTCGTGACTCCGATGCTGACAGGTAGATCAGCTCTGAGAGAGACATCCTCCATCCCCAGACGAGTATTTGATGAGGTCTCGAATCTCCAATTCCTTAAATAGGCGTATTATATCAGCATCGGAGGCCTGTACTATATTTTGTCGTTCCTGCAATAACTCCTATGTGCAAAATATAAAATTTTTCAGTAGGAAGAAAAATCACATTTATTCATAGGAGACTGTGAATTCTTACATTTTCGAAACAAAGAAATATAATTACATATAGGAGATTTTACTATTTGCTGTATCACTATTTAAGTTATTTAATAGAGCAAAAATCTGAAAATCGATAAATATGCCACATAGGAGTTATTGCAGGAATAACGACGACTTATTTTAACTATTGCAGTAATCTTAGATTATGTAAGGTTAACAACTTCTACTGCGTTCAATAATGCAGGGGTTCCCAACAGGTGTGTCGCGGAGCCCCATGGAGTGTGTCGCGAAATTTTGGAATTTCATTGAAAAATAAATTTTATGCCATATAGAAAGTCTCTTTACAATACCTTTTTATTTACAACGAAGTCCTTGAAATGATACATTTTATTTTGAGACAAACTTTACCAATGAAACGTGAACACCTACAACAATGCTCAGTTTAATTTTTCTGCCTGGCGGTAATTCCAATGAAAATAAACATCTGCAACAATGCTTAGTAATTCGTTTACTCCTTCCACTTAGTAAGAAACAGAGTTTAGAATCGTCAGAACATATTGGTCAGTTTCGGTATATGTCGTGTAAGCGGGTGATAGTGCGACTCTTTTATCAAAAGTGTTTTATTTAGATTTTATCATGGACAAATGTTTAATTGAGGACCGTTTTTGCAAAACTTGCTAACTGCAAAATTTGCAAAATTGAGATTTTGATGGATTCGTTAACATAAGGCAGGCCTCTACATGATGTTCAAAGCGTCTTAGTAAAATTGACTTATTTATCTTCATTGTAGTGTGTCAAAGTATGATCGTTTTTTCAAAACTTGTTTTCTGCTATAAGTGAGAGATACAGCAAAACTTGCTTACTATAGTGTTTTGTCTCTCCTGTAAAATTTAGCTTTTTCAGTTAGCTAGTTTTGCAAAAACGGTCCTCAATTCCAGAAAGACAATCTGAATCAAGTTCTGGGTTAAACTACAGCAATACTAATTCAAATAATGTGAGCGAAAAATCCCTTCAGGGTTCACAAAAATGTACTGCATTTCCTAAATATAGTGATGAATACTTGCTATATAGTTTTACGTGGCTTGTAGATGAATATAAACAAAATCCCGAGTGCCTTTATATGCGGAAATGTTTTGTCAAATCAGTAGATGGTGCCAAAAAAAATTAAAAAGACATACATAACTGCCGTTCTCAACGTCATACTTTTGTGAATCAGAATTTTCTTCCATGAAAATAGTGAAATCTAAACTAAAGAACAGACTGCTGCATCGTGAACATGAACCTAAGTGCAGACTTCACATTAATTTAAATAGGTGAGTTTTCAAAAACTATAATAAAAATCTTTTATCGGACATCCAGCATAGATAGGTTTGGATTTTTGACACATACCTTTGTTTTTTCCTAATGCCACTCCAGTTGCAGGTTTTTTCCGATTGCGTGTTAACATCGACCTATCTACAACACTGGATATCCGACACTACACAGAAATTATTACCAGTGCTTTTTTTTCTGGCGGAACGCGCTGTTTTTAATACCTTGAAAGTCTACATTAGATCAAAAACTACAAAATTCACGTGCAGTGAACAATAATCACCTCCCCGTCCTCTATAAAATATTCTACACCACCTTCTTCTCCAGAAGAAAAGCGCTGTTTATTTTTATTATTATTATTATTATTATTATTATTATTATTATTATTATTATTATTATTATTATTATTATTAGAAACAAGTGTGTCGCGATATCGTGGGCGTTCAGTAAAGTGCGTCGTCAATCAAAAAAGGTTGAGAACCACTGCCATAATGTATGACAGACGATGAAAACATTGCCGGCAGAGGAAGGGAAAATGATAATAGCTAATCAGCCAATGGTAGAGGTCACATTCCAGACTTATCTTGAACTTGGGCGGAGGTAGAACGCTTCAGACAGCCCAACTTAAAGATTAGTCTGTAATTGGTTGATTGGAAATTCTTTCTGCCATCCTCTGCCGGCTGTGTTCATATCGCCTGTCAGACATTATGGAATGTAGTATAGTTACTATACCTTCATCATGTAACTCAATCTAGGCTACCCATTCAAGCGGCCCGGGATCAATCCCCAGTCAGGTCGTGATGCAGTGTGGTGGACAAGGATACGTTACAGAGGGTTTTTCTCTGGGTACTTGTTTCCCTCTGTCATTCCATCTCCATCTTCTCTTTATTTCATCTATCATCTGCAATAGTTAAAAAAGATTGGGGTGGAGACTTTGGATTGTACGGGATTCCGTTGCTGATACAGGATGGGCTTGAGACTCCGGGCCCTGGGGATTATCAGGTCCTCATCCGAGAATGGGACCAGCCTGTCAGGACTGATGCAGGATGGCCCACTTGTCAGCATCGAGTTCACGAATGTCACCCAGGCTACCTGTCTGAAAGTAGGCTATATTGTTATGAAATAAAATACCTTGCATTACAAGACACAACACTGTAGGCCTGCATAATAGTGTAAATAATGTTTGATCAATGTAGGGATACATTCTCTATGACAGTGTAAATAGTAAAATTAGCGTATTCTAGTTTACATAGTGTAAATAATTTAAATTGTAAGTATTATGATAATTGTTAAAATATTTCGTGTTTTGTTCCGCCTAATTTTGCCAAACAAGAGTCGCGTGAGCAGTCAGTCAGTAGTTCGCTTGCTACATGGATGCGTGTCGTCCATTACGTAATAACTCCAGCAACACTTATCCTGTAGCCTCTTGGGGCAAATAACTGTCCCTACTAATAAGAAACCAGCAAATAAGCAGATATGCTGTTCTCACAATACCCTTTTTTTTTATACAAAGTTTAATTTTAGGATACATGTTTATTAGATTTTGTTTTTATGAATACTACCACTCTCAGAATTCATTCATTCATAGTTTTCTGCCCAATGATAGGTCTTTCACTACAAATACAGCATTCTCTAATCTTCCCCATTTTTCGCCTTCATCTGTCTCCACATACAGTATGAGCCGCATGTCTTACTGTTATCTATTATCTGATATCTCCTCTCAGAATAATATTTTTATGGACATTACATTGAGCATCATCTATGTTGTTGGTCAACAAGAACTCATATATCGGAAAATATTGATTTTAGGACCCATGTTTATTAGACTTTTTTCTTGTTCTGATGAATACTACTATCTCTCAAAATATTGAATGACTTTCTTAACACTGTGTACATCCCCGTCAAGCAAGAAGAACCCAAGGACTTCAGTGTCTCTTACACAAATCTGAGTCATGAAGAACACATCGCCACTGCCAATTACCAGTCTTTGGACAAGCCGCTAGAAACACCTGTTGTGGCAGACAATCGATGAGGCGTCACGCAAAATGCACTATTTTTCGAGATGGAGGTGACAATGAAAGGGGACTTATGGAGAGAGTTGTGAAATGACGAGAGAAAAACGAGATAACTTGTCTACAAAATATACAGCTGCGCCTTCACCGAGATTTGAACTTAAATCCGCGGTCCTCGTAAGCTGGTGCTCTGCGAACTGAGATACTGAAGAAGCAATATCGTGGATTATACAGGGTGATTCACGACTAATTACCCAAGCTTTAGGAATAAGTTCTATGGGCCATTTTGAGTATAAAATGTCATATGAACATGGGTCCGATTATTATCAGCCGTTAAGGAGTTACAGTTGATTGAATCCTACGAAAGTAGCAGTGGTTTGAGTAGAACTAATAATAATATACTACTGTACTAATCATAAAATAAAGATACCTCAGTAACTAATGATAATCGGACCCATGTTCATATGAGATGTTATACTCAAAATGTCCTGTAGTACTGATTCATAAAGCGCGGGTACTTAGTCATGTACAGGTAGCGCATTTTCGTTCTCAAACGTACAGCGGATCGAGTAGTTTATTCTGGTAGCTACATCTATTACGTCACGTGGATGCGTAAGCAAGGTCGAATTTCAAGCATGGGGTCATTAAATAACAATGATGTAATGTATTATAAATATGTCCCTGTAACGTCATATGACGTAGAAACAACATTCTCTTAGTTTAAACAAATTTTATGTTACGTTCGTAAAATATTTGCATTTCATAACCTCAGAATATATGTTTTCATTCACTGCAACGGGATAGGTTTTGTTAAACAAATTATTTGTATATATTGTGTAAAATATAAATATTGATAATTTGTATATTGACTTTTGTTATTATTATTATTTTGTCCCTATAACGTCATGTGACGTAGGAAGAACATTTTCTTAGCTTAAACAAATTTTTACTGGCAGTTATAGTAAAAGATACGAATTGCATAATCTCAGGATATATATGTTTTTGTTCACAGTAACGGAGTTGGTTTCGTTAAATGAATTAATTGTATATATAGGTGTATAATTTAAGCTGTTTGTAATTCTAACACTGCTGTCCCCTTCTAAGGTACAGCTGTCAAAAAAAAAAAAAAAAAAAAAAAAAAGTGGCCGCACTCGTGAACAGCGAATATTTTCAAAGTCCACTTCGGGTCGCGGCGATGTTACACGATGCATGTGCTTGTACAAGCAGTTCCGGAACTATGAAAGTGTTCCATATCTGCGCCTCGTAGACCAGCGGTAGAGTGCTTGTTTAATGATTCAAAGGTCGTGGGTTCGGGCCTTCTTCAAGTTTTCATTTTATTTTTTAATCGTTCTTTAGCGATGTAAATGATATTCAAATTATCATTTATATCCAGTTATCGTTCTTTATGGATATCACGTTATTTATATTTTATCGTTCTTTAGAGATATGAATAAAATTCAGGTCATCATTTGTATTCTGTTATCGTATTATAACGATATGAATAATAATTATTATTGTATCTCCAATTGGGATTAGCCCTATTTTACATATGTAAGTTAGGGCTATAGTTTTATACACAAAAAAGATAAGCATAAAGAGAAATGGAAAAGAAAATTAAATTAGCTTACGCGATGTAAACAAAACATAAACAATCCGTAAATTAGGCATTGCGATTGCAAAACAAATATCAGGTATCAATTTGAAACATACAAAAACATTAACAACACACATTCTATAACACAAATACGCAGCTTTCCGTACCATACATCATAAATTAATACACAATAGTCACACAAACACAATCAAACTATAATTACGACATTGCGACGACATCAAGCATCCCATAACTGACTCACATACATAACAAATCAAGCATCCGTTACAACACATACACTTAAACATAGCAACCACACTTTTAAAAGTTACAAATTTGGCTCCAAGAAGAATAAATAAGACAATGTTACTAATTACTATTCTTCTACAATTTCTTAAATACATCTGTAATAAATCTGTGAAATTCCGATATGAATAATATTCACGTTTTTTATATTGTTATCGTTCTTTAGCGATTTAAATAATATTAAAGTTATCATTTATATTCTGTTTCCTTCATTAGCATTATAAAACAATATTCAAGTTATTTATATTGTTATTGTTCTTTCGCAATATATTAATTAAACAAACCGATATTTATCATTTATATTCTGTTATCGTTCTTTAGTGATACTGTATAAATAATATTCAAGTTATTTATATTGTAATCGTTCTTTAGCGATATAAATACCATAAATTTAATATTAGGTTTGGAAAAATCCAGTTGCATAATACTGCTATTAGTTTTCCTTTTTGTATTATTACATTATATTATCTTGAACCACAATAAAATGAAAAGGAGTAACGAGGAATTGAACCTGAGACGTTGACATCTAAATTCCGACGTTCGTACGCTGAGCTACGAGAGCAAAAGTGTGGAAACATTTTCGGAAAAATTGGCCCAATCACACGCTAAGATTTTCTGATGATTCGTAGAAGCTAGTCCAGGATGCGGGGGCAAAGGCTAATTGAGATTTCCCGGTCTCTGACAGGGTCAAACATCCTGATAGAATTAATATTTAACCCTTGCCGTGACTTTCGGTGAAGTCCGGAGGGCCCAATTAGTCAAATCCACTCTCCTCATCTCCACGCTTGGGCCCCCTGGAATTTAATAAGATGCGAAAGAGATAGTTGTGTGCGGAAAGCAACGGGATGTTACCGCATTTAGGCCTATCCTTCCTAAGAAAACTGCAAACATGAACAAAGGAAGCTTTTAATAGAAGAAGAAGAAGGATCTTCTGCGGACCTCTAGAAAAAGAACTAAGGAAGAGACTAGTGAAGTGCTTTGTGTGGAGTGTGGCATTGTATGGGGAAAGAACACGGACATTACGACGAAATGAAGAGAAACGAATTGAAGCATTTGAAATGTGGATGTGGAGAAGAACGGTGCGTGTAAAGTGGACAGACAGAATAAGAAATAAAATTGTGTTTGAAAAAGTGAGTGAAGAAAGAATGATGCTGAAACTGATTAGAAAGAGAAAAAGGAATTTGTTGGGTCTCTGGTTGAAAAGAATAATAGACGACATTAGGATATGTGGATCATATGCGGAGACTAAGAGGAAGGCAGAAAATAGGAAAGATTGGAGATTGCTGGGTTTGCAATGAAAGACCTGTACATGGACAGAACATTTATGTGTGTATGTTCAGAATGCCTGGAATATCGTGTCTAAGAACAGTCGCTACTTGCAAAGACTAGTCAATTCCATGCCCACTCGACTGCAAGGTGATCGAGATAAGAGGAAGATAGACTAAATATTGAATTGTGGCTTTTTGTTTTGTTTTCTGAACGCATAATTGTTTGAATGTTTTAAGGCCGACGCCAATAAATTTGTTATGTTTACGCCACGAAAGATATTTTATTGAGAATAAAATCTTTTTTCTTTCCATTTGCAGCCACAATATCATAATGATATTGATAAAGTCATGGCATAATATATTAATGAACCTGATGTTAATTACTAAAATAATCATAAAAGAGAAAGGAGCCATTATGTCTAGTTTGTCTCTCTCAAAAACATAACAAAAAAGAACATAAAAAGCACGAGGTTGTAGTCGAACGCAGGACCTCATGAATAAGAGGCCTGAACGCTACCATTATGCTATCGAATAACACACAGTATACTTCAATTATAACTGTAGATATCAGGCAACGTGGTCCAACAACATGTAACATCGCCTGTCTCCGAATTATAGCGAAGATACCCGAAGGGAACTTTGTTTCATGAGAGCGGCCACTTTTTCTTTTGACAGCTGTACCTATAATTAAATCAAATTTGTATAATTATATTCAGGTAGGTCTACATAAGTTTAGTTATCCATATCTTCATTCTAACATTGCTATCCCCTTCTGATGTGCCTATAAATACCTAAAAGAATATTTTAGAGCCTATTTTAATATGTTAAAATCTACTTGAGGTGTCTGAACGCGCTATGCTTTGAGCATAATGCAAATGGGTGAACAGAATCACGAAAACCATTTATTCGTATTTAGTGATTATTATTATTATAATAATAATTATTATTATTATTATTATTATTATTATTATTATTATTATTATTATTATTATTATTATTATATACTAGTAATTAGGGATGGGACCTCGATACTCGCAATACCTCGATACCTACGATACTCAGTAGTATCGAAGCATGTCTAATACATCGGGATAGTCCTCGATACCTTTTCGATACTTTCAATTTCTGCATTTCAAATAATATTTAATCCTAAATCCAAGAATTTCAGCACGTGATGATCATGTTAAGATCCTCTCTCCAAATGGCAAAAATCATTGTACCTGGCACGTCATCGATCAGTCAGGCAGGCTATCTGTAACTATCCCCACAGTAGGTTTTCACCTGACGACGAAGAGAGAGTCACTCTTCGAAACGTTGTACTGCAATTTTTTAAAATTAGCGATGGAAAAAGTCCAAACAACTCAACCATTGAACTGGCACCACAGTTCCCTCAATTAGTGATTAGAAAACAGAAATATACCTGTTTTCTGTCCAATACAATGCATGTGTCGCCTCTACCCTTTTCCTGTTATAACAGTTGGTTCAATTAGTGAATACACAATAACAAAAACTGGTGGTGTGGGAAAGTACCGACCTCTCAGCCTATAGCTGTTAACTTGTCAAAACAGCTACAGTAATAAATAACTATATAAACAATACCGTAAATATAAAATAATAAACCGTAGATTCGTAGAACTAGTTACAATACTTGTAATTTATAATAAAAACAGGGAGAGAAAAAGATGGTGTGAGAAGAGACGTAGTTTTTATTTATTTTATTGGGTTATTTTACAACGCTGTATCAACATCTAGCTTATTTAGCGTCTGAATGAAATGAAGGTGATAATGCCGGTGAAATGAGCCCGGGGTCCAGCACCGAAAGTTACCTAGCATTTGCTCGTATCGGGTTAAGGGAAAACCCCGGAAAAAACCTCAACCAGGTAACTTGCCCCGACCGGGATTCGAACCCGGGCCACTTGGTTTCGCGGCCAGACGCCCTGACCGTTACTCCACAAGTGTGGACAAGAGATGTAGTACCTAGCTACCTACAATAATAGTTCTTGGGAGACGAAGGGAAAAAGGGTGTTATTCTTAATGTTTTCAAAATAATTAGAATTCATTACAAAAGACATACCGTCATTTCCCATAACTATGGTCCACGATGCAACTATTCAAGGAACATTGTAGAAGTAACATAGACCGTTCATAGATAACTGCAGTACAGCAAAAATGAATCGTTTATTTCTAAAACGCCACAAGTGACAAAAATAAAACTTTTGGGAAACCAGTAAAAACTGTTTAGTTTCATTATCATACTTTTATTTTAATTGTTAAAATGTATTTAGGAAGTGATATTAGTTGCTAAATATGAGGTTTATTCACCATTAGTTGTGTTTTATAATATATATATAAAGTCCCCAAAAAAGTTAAATTAATTAGAATGTTATGGGGTGTTTCGAACAAACAAACTCAAACTAAGCAAAGCATTGCCTTTTCCAAGTATTAGAGTGAATGAAAGTAAGCATGAACAAACTTTATAATCTATGTAAAAACTACAGTATAAAATAACAAAAAATTAAAGTTTTTTCTGTGCAACAGACATTTTTCTTATCAGGACTTATTATTTTTTTAGTCTTCGCTTCCACTGTCATTACTATTTTTGTTGGTGATAGGCCATGTGTACAGTTCTGTGTAGAATCCTTTCACTTCATCCGGTATGTACTGCAAAATCTTCTTAAGGTCCTCCATTTTTTTAACATTGATTGGTAGCCTCGAGCTGTTATAAGCTAGGTCTGTTGGTGGTTCAAACGGTAAATTTTCAGCACAAACACTTTTCTCAGGAATTCGAATGGTGAATACTTCTGCCGGTATAATGCTGTCAATGAACTCTTTACAAAGAACTTAACCATTTTTGTTCATTGTAGTGAAGAAATTCATTCACCTTCGAAATTTTAAAATGTACCTTTTTATCCTTTGGTACACCACGGCCATAAGGTGAATCAGGCATGCATCAGGTAGCTTATAAAATTTTCGCTACCAAGCTTTGAAGTTAACCACATCATTAGCTGTGACTCGTTTTACCTTGAACTTAGACGAGTTCTCAATAATCCTCATTAGCAACATTTTTATCACTTGAACTAACCATCTTGTAACAAAATACTCAAAATAGATAATAATAAAGACAACACTTAATCAGCAATAGACCATAGACTTACTAAATAACCACTAGACTGCTCACTGGCGCTAGTGTTATGCTCCCAAATTGAACAGCCGGCGGGCGGCCATTTGTTTGTTAGAGCTGAATAAGCACAGTTCTTTCGTGCGCTGCTTTTAATTGCAGTAATGCACACGGATGTAAAGATAAAGTAGGAAGGAATGTTATATTTTACTGATTAGTTAATCCTTCATTTCTAAGACGATTTATTTCTCCATATTATGTTATAGAAGACAAATTATTGTACTTGTCATGTGACACTTTATGCTTCAAGTTTCCTCTGAGTAAAGATTCTATTAACCGAAAGTGGATAGGTGCAATCCGCAGAGAGATTTTCTACCCTACAATGCATCATTCAGTGTGTTCAACTCATTTCGAAGATAGTTTTTTACCTTTCAAACTATGCTATTACCATATACATTGCTATTGTCCTTCATCTACTCCATATCATTCATTTTATTCAAACAGTTCTTTTTTCAGTGCATACATGAATAATTATTCACCGAATTTAAAGCTACAGAAACTGCATAAGTTATAAAATTTTTTTAATATAACTGATTGAAAGTAATTCTTATCTTATTTACGAATTAATTAAACATTTTCTTATGCTACTACTGCTGCTGCTGTTGCTACTACTACTACTACCACTACCACTACCACTACCACTACCACTACCACTACCACTACCACTACCACTACCACTACCACTACCACTACCACTACTACTACTACTACTACTACTACTACTACTAATAATAATAATAATAATAATAATAATAATAATAATAATAATAATAATAATAATAGTAGTAATAATAATAATGCTTTTTGACTTCATGCAGCAGTTTAACCTATAGATTGAATTTAAAAGTTGACATTAATTCTTTTATTAACCGAGGTTATGAATATTCACATTCAGAGTTCCTACGAAAATGATACAAGTCTGACAGCCAGGCTTTCCGGGTATCCCAATTTAGGCGGGATTCTCCCAATTTCCTGGTTGAGTCCCGATTAAAGCGAGTCGGGATTGACAAAAAAACCCGATTTTACAGATTATTATTTAAACTAATTATGTCGGTATTACCTATTATCCGATATTTTTATTTAGGCCTATATATTGACTCAAATGGTAACATTGTAAACATAGAAGTTACCACGGATATTTAGTAATTCTGTGAGGTAGCCCAGCTGATTGCCGTAAGGCAAATAAAACTCGCAAAATAATACCTACTTCTCCTAGTTCTACCGCATTGTTGATTAATCCGTTTCGGTCCCTGGTCGCTGCCCTCACAATTATTAAATATTGTGTACTTTGAGTGCGTTGAGTGGCAAAAAAAGATAGCGTTTTGATATCGTGTAAACAATTGCTGTGTTTTAAAATTTAGTAAACTATGTTTAAACATGGATTCATCGTCAGATAGTGAAACTGTTGCAGTAACGGTTACAAAGTTAATTTAGTAGCAAATGGTTAAAACATATTCGTGGTTAATAAAAGAAAAAATTATAATGTTCATTGTACTGTGTGTCCTTTGTACTTTAGTGTTTATCACGGAGGCGAATAGGCCTATTACATTAAAAAGCACGCAAACACTACTTTGCAGAAAACTGCTATAAATTTTATGGTAAAATGTTGATAAGACTAGTGTCTTATGTTAGCTTCTGATTCCGATTTCCCTCGCAGAAAACCTAGCAACTCTGCTGACAGCAGAAACACGGTATTAAAGGTATCTCGCAAAGTATTGTTCCTTTACACAAAATCATTTAGCTTTAGGATACGCAATACACATATTTAAATAGCGGTTTCGAAATATCGCGCGTTTCCTACCAAACAAATGGCGGATTTCTGCTACTTCAATTTGGGAACATATTTCTCACTTCTCCGCTACGGCGTGGTAGGGGCTCGCAATAGACAGAACAAAACACTGATCCGGACGAGACGATAAAAGTCACCCTCGGCTCTCTTTTTCCGCATGCGCCATCGGTGTAGTATTTCCGCTTCCGGTGTGATGCCGGGCCTCGTTGTAAACATAAAAATTGTTTTATTCACCGCATTCTAGATTCACCTTCGTCACGATCATATATTATTTACATTTCGGTGATACAATTTACGTAATTATAATAATAGTGCATTGATAGATTTCACAATTATTACTCCAGCTCCTGTTATCCAAGTCAAACGTTATTTTCGTATAATTGTATTCCAGAATATTTCCTCATAAGTCTTGATAGGCTATATGTAATAAGAGTTAATTTCTGGTGGTAGTATTGATATTAAACTTGGCTAACACAGTATTCCATCTACAACTTCAGAGGGGCGGCAAGAACTAGCGCTGAGGTAGTTCTGGATATTTCAACTGTAAACCAACTTACGAATCTTGTGATATGCAAATAAATATCACCAAACGTAGGTGCCAACTTCAGAGGGGCTGCAAGACACTTTGTGTCCAAATTTATAAAACCAGGGGCATCACATCCAGTAAAATTAAGAGTGATCTCGACCTTGTTAACAATTCGAAGAGATATTCCTATGTAAATAAAGCGGCAAAACTAGCGCTGAAGTAGTTCTGGTGATTTCGGAAGTGAAAATTGTTGAATTTATAAGGGTTTCTTTTTATGTCGATACAGTTGATCGTATATGCATCATAGACAAATATATGCATGGCGTAACAAAACCCTAAACTAACCAAATCTAACCTGTCACAGATTCGTATATGCAACATGTATATAAGCGGGGAACTACTTCAGCACTAGTTTAGCCAAAAATTGAATTAATTTGTTTGAAAGATGAAGTAGGTTATAGGCCAAAGATTATTATTTGAACTCTATAGAGAGTAGTGGTTTGGTTCGACTGGAACATCTCGGAAAAAAGAAGATATATATATATATATATATCTTTATTATTACCGGTATAGACCTATATTCATTATTATTTATTATTCCACAGTTGAGTAACAAAATGGACAAGGAACCATCCAAAAGAACAAATCGGGACACCCTTAGAACAATAGCATTTTAAATATCATGGTAAGTTAGGAAACATACCACTAACTTTATGAGTTCCTGTAGGCCCTAAATGTTTTTTTATTCATCTAAATCACTGATAGAGGAGGTCAGCTGTCGAACATGTTAGTAAAGCAATTCACAATGCCGCTATCTTTCCTGAATTTGAGATTGGTGAATCTTCACACATGCAACAGAGTGACTCCACTTCTCTATCCATGATCCACATTTTTGTAGTTCAGTTCAAATCTATGAACTATTGGGATCGAACAGTAATGGTCCTAAGTCTTACCAAGCGGAAATAACACAGAGCTAACAGTTAATTAACAGTGTATGGTAATTATTTAGTAATAATCGGCCAGGCCTCCATATTCTCGCAATAGAGGTCCAGGGCACCTTCGTTATCATATGTATTTTCTTTTATTAAATTTCGTTTGTATATGATTAACTTGTCATCCAGTATCCACTTTACACCCTGGATCTCTGTTGTAGTAAGATGATGGCCTGGCCGATACGACCTGTCGATGGTTTGTTTCTACACAATTATTAAAATATATGTACATACTTGGTAATGTATCTATCCTGGATCTCTATTACGGGAAGATGGCCTGGCTGATGATTACTACTTAATTACCCAAAATTTAAAACTAACCATTATCAACACTCGTTTTTAGGTTGATTTTTTTTGTTATGATCGTCGTCGTAGGTGTGTGCTCGTTAATTGATTAGCAACGGCTATATAACTACTGATAATGGATAAATGCTTAATAAAGAAAATTGTCCCCACTGAAAGTGCAGTGAACGGGAATACAATGATAAATTGGGTTATATTAATGACGGTGAAACTAATGGCTCATCGTCGGGTGGCGATCAAAACCTTGTAATTCCAAAACTGGAAATTTTACAAGAGAAAGATATAATATTACTGATACGATATCATGTTCACTTGCTCTATTTTATGTACATGTCTTAAATGTCTGTTTAAATTCGACTGTTTACTAAATATGGTACTGCAATGTTTGTATACCACAGGCATTATTACAGAAGTTTGAAAACTAATCCATCAATCTCGAATGAAAGTAAAAGAAATCCAGTTCACAATTACTGCGGTAAATAAAACATTTTTATGCTTACAACGGGGCTCGGCGTCACACCGGAAGCGGAATTTCTTCACCGAAAGCGCATGCGAAATAAAGGGAGCCGAGGGTGACTTTTATCGTCTCGTCTGATCCGGCTGTGACTGAAATCAGCTGCTGGGTGCGACAGTGCTGCTGTCAGCTAGTGTGGCAGACTAATTTATTTGAAAAACACCATATGTGGTATTAGTTGTGGGGTTTTTACAATAAATGCATATTTCTTGTCAAATTTTTTTACATATTACAATCATGCTAGATATAGTTTTTATAGCAAAAGGTGCGCGTTCATGCTGAAAAAAAAAAAAAAAAAAAAAAGAGAGAGAAGCATTTTGTAAAAAAATGTCGGTTGTGGTGTTTTTACAATAAACGATTCAAATATAGATAAACGAGGTCCTACGTTATGGAGTACAAAATTTAAATGGACCATAGTTGTGTTCCAGACCATAGTTATGGGAAATGACGGTACCATATTATACTTTCCCTAACCCTTCCCTCTCAGCTTCGAGATTTATTTTAGCAGATTATAGTGTTACTGGTCCACACCTGTGGAGTAACGCTTAGCGCGTCTGGCCGCGTGGTCCGGGTACGATTCCCGGTCGGGAGAAGTTACCTGGTTGAGGTTTTTTCCGGGGTTTTCCCTCAACCCAATATGAGCAAATGCTGGGTAACAATCGGTGCTGGACCCAGGACTCATTTCACCGGCATTAGCACCTTCATCTCATTCAGACGCTAAATAACCTAAAATGTGATAAATCGTCGTAAAATAACCTATTAAAATAAAAGAAATAGTGTTACTGTCAGTATTGTAGTGTGTAGTTCATTTGTGCCTAACTATTCAATAGCGTGCAGGTACATTATGTATCATTTTAAAGATGTTTTTAACAACTGAGTATAGAGTATCAGTTTCAAAATTTTGGTATCGGTATCGGGTATTGAGTATCGACAAAAAGCGGTATCGTCCCATCCCCACTAGTAATGTTATATTTTACAGTTGTAGTATTAATATAATGTGACTAAGAGTACTAATAACATCGTAGTAATTTAATTTTTGAAACGCCATATAGTGAAGAGGACCACATGCTGCTTGCTGATGCTTGTCAATATAGCGGAGTAACTTCAGAAACGATCTTGGAAGCGACTCAGAAGTTACATACCGTGAAAAGTTTAAAGAGAAGGAACGCTTCTGTATCTCTGACTTCCTTTTCCTTCCCAGCAAGCCACCGTCACAAGCAGTTACGAGTCGGATGCTAACATTTCACATCGACCCTTGCGTTCAAATTCATCCCGAGTCAAACATTATACAGGATGATTCACAAGGACTTACCGCCACCTACGGAACTTACTTCTGAAGACATTGAGTAAAAAAGTCATATAAACTTGTGTTCTAATTTCAATATTTTCAGAGTTACATTAATTTGAAGTTGTAAGTAAAATACCTTTTTTCTTTAGTTATTACAAATAGAGCGGTTGTTCTATATGGTTGTGAAGCTTGGACTCTCACTTTGAGAGAGGAACAGAGATTAAGGGTGTTTGAGAATAAGGTTCTTAGAAAAATATTTGGGACTAAGAGGGATGGAGTTACAGGAGAATGGAGGAAGTTACATAACGCAGGGCTGCACGCATTGCATTCTTCACCTGACATAATTAGGAACATTAAATCCAGACGCTTGAGATGGGCAGGGCATGTAGCACGTATGGGCGAATCCAGAAATGAATATGAAGTGTTAGTTGGGAGGCCGGCGGGAAAAAGACCTTTGGGGAGGCCGAGACGTAGATGGGAAGATAATATTAAAATGGATTTGAGGGGGGTGGGATATGATGGTAGAGACTGGATTAATCTTGCTCAGGATAGGGATCAATGGCGGGCTTAGGCCTATGTGAGGGCGGCAATGAACCTCCGGTTCCTTAAAAGCCAATAAGTAAGTAAGTATTACAAATAGAGAATGAACTATTCAAAAGTATCATTTCTTTAATTGGCTTATGTTCTGAAGATAAAAATATGTTGCTAATTGCTTTGCACAGATTGTGTTTTTCAATTTTCAACTAAAGATTACATTATTCTTACGCATTTATCACAACAATTGTCACAAAATAAGAAGTTGATTGTGTTGATTAATTGCGCATCCTACTGTACAGTTTTGAAGAATTTACAAGAGTGGTGTGATTTGTAACGATTGTTGTGATGAGTGCGTAAGAAAAATGTAATTTTATAGTTAAAAATCGAAAAAAAAAATCTGTACGAAGCAACTATGAAACTCACAACACATTTTTAACTTCAGAATACTTGCTAATTAAAGAAATGACACTTCTGAATAATTCATTCTTTATCTGTAATATTTTTTTATTATTAAAACTAAAGAATAGTGGTGTTTTACAAACAACTTCAAATTAATGTAACTCTGAAAATATTGAGATTAGGACACATGTTTATATGACTTTTTTGTTCAGAATGTCTTCGTAAATAAGCTCAGTAAGTGGCAGTATATCTTCGTGAATCACTCTGTATAATATAAAAGCACAATAACGATATACACAAAAAAGAATAATAAATTAATTCATCCGTATACGCATAAAATATTTCTTTTAAAAATGAAAAGGGAAGCAATGCTTCCATCACATTAATGGACGCTACGCCCCTATTGTAATTGTTAATTCTCGAAATAATGACTCCTAGATCCAGGTATATAGATCGACCGCTGTACAGCACTGGCGCAGACAGCAACAGGACAAGACAAGGTCAGCCTGTATATGCACTATAATGGGTATTCAGTTGATCGCGTGCTTTCGTGTGACCGAGACTTGAGGATTTCTGACTTTTCTTTCTGCTTAAATTAATTTTTAAAGAATTTTTCTGTACGATTCATATGTGTTAACTGACTCGGCACGTGAACTTCAGAGACATTTCAGACTACGCGACGTTGAGGTTTCACGTTGTGCTATGGTACGCAGCTTGTTGAATCAATTTCGGGAGATAGAAAGTGTTGAAGGAAAAAGAACTTCAACAAGAGGGAAGAGTACTAATCGAGGAGACTTCGGATGACATTAGATTTCGATTTGAAAACTCCTCTATCAAATCGTTTATGATTCAGTGCAAAGTGTTAAAGTAGAGGAGGAAAGACCTGTCTTGTGATCTTATCATGTGCCATGGCTACCAATGGGTATGGAGGCAGAAGATAAGTTTTTGTTTCAGATGAACTTCCGTGTCAGTAGATTGGTATAATCATCTTGAAAGAAACTCTCTGAAAGCTAATTCTTTCCCCTGTTACATAGCTCACATGCCAGGTCTCGCCTCTTCAGCTATACAAAGTTACTGAAGTCAATGATACAAAATTATTGTGACATAAAACTACAACCTGGTGTTCCTTAACAGATGCAAGTAGATCTATGTATTTCAAAATATCTAGTTTTAATAATTTGTTACGGAATCGGCTGCTGTTATGTTACATTAGCTTGTATGGCAAACTTGCGTAAGACAGAAAAATACCCAGCAATTTGGCACAGCAGAGAAATAACGATTTTGACAAGCGAAAGTAATTTAAAAATGTATTATTATCCGCGTAAAGTTTCTCAAATAAAGTATAATACATTTTTTTATGTACACTTGGTCAAAATTAAAGTGGCCGGTCTCTTGAGCAGTGAAAATTTTCTAAATCCCTTCGGGTGAGCGCGCAGTTCACTACTTTAATCCTCCGTGCGCCGCTTTAGTTAACGCCATAATACAAGGCGCTGATTTGGGCTACCTCCACAGAATGCTTCGAATCTCCGTAGAGAAGGTTTTGTTTTGTCCTTTTTTTATTTTTAAAACTCCTTTTAGTGTAATATAATCAAATAATTTTGCTTATGTTAATTCATGTTACTTACAGATAATTACAAAATTGGTGAAAATTTGTGGTTATGATTTCAGGAAATCAGGATATATTTAGTCATCAGAATTACGGTTTTTCTTCTTGTTTACAATTACTACGTTTAGGCCCTGATGATCACGAATTTAGATTAGTATAATAATCATATTCCCTATAGCAAAACTTGCAAATTAATTATTGCCAATTATTTAACAGTCAACATATTTACTGAAAGTTCCTTACGCAATAGAGCGCAAAGCAGCAGGTATTAATAAAATAATTAACACAGCATTTTAATATGAAAGCCCTTAATTGTCGTCTTTAGTGTTACTTCCATCTAAGTCAGAAGTTTTTATTAACACGAAAAAAATAATAAAGTGAAAAGTATTCTAAGGATAAAAAAATGACGAAAACTTTTATATTTTCACTGATACATTTAAAAGCCAATAAAAGAAATTTAGTAATTCCACGAAGATTTGAACTTGCAACCTCACGAAGTCTTAGCTAACGCTCTACCACTGCTGTAAGAGTTTTACTGCAGTCAGAATGGCATTGTAACGAGCAATGGTCGTACTTTACTTGAGAACCTGTTACACAGTATATAGTGTTAATGTTACGGTATTCACTGTTTAAACACTCTGAACGATCTGTCTGTTTTAAATCTCGTATATGAATTATTTTCTCGGAAGATTTGAGTGATTAATAGGTTGTGTTCCCCATTATAACTACTAGAAGAATATACGCAATCTTTTGAACAAAGTCTGGCTGTCCCGAGCGCTCACGGAAATACCCGATTCGAACTTGACTCGCAGATGCCGGCCACTTTCATTTTTACCAAGTATACTTACATTTTATTATCAGACACTACATCTCGCTTGACGAGATATGTCAGAGGAAGAACAAAAAAGTTGTTTTGTAGCATCTGAAGTCTGATTAGTGTAATATGTTAGCGATGTGTGCAATGGAGGGGGAAAAGAACTGGTCACCTTACTCCATTATCTCTTAATTTAATTTCTTGAGTGGTGCCTTGTTGGTGCCACTTATGAGGTTCAGATCTGTCTTCGAACAGTTGACTAAGCAACAAAAACAGTCCTTTTTCTTCTTTTGATGCGAGCATTGGATGTTTATAAATTTTCCTCACGCTTCGCCTCCTCTTTGTTATTAACAGAGCAAGAAGAAGCACAGTTTCTTCCGATGACATTTTCTCAAATGAACAACAACAGCAACAAATTTCTTTTGCGTTGCGCCACCAGTAGGTGATACATTTTTTCACGTTGGCTAGCGAATTTAATGCTGCAGCTGCACCAGTTGCGCCGCCGGCGCCGGTGACGTAGTCTAATATTGGCCTTAGTGTTGCTCTCCAAATTCATCACAATGAGTGGGCACCGGTGCTATATACTGGAAGAAAATTAGACAAGTTCTTGCCACATGAGAACTCGAAGCAGAGCTCATTCCGTAATGTTAGTCCAAGACATGACATCTTGGACCATGCAGTTACGCCACCGGACAGTAGTAGCAGTAGCAGCAGTTTCCTAAACCGCACTTACGGCAGCTGATTCATACGTAACGACGCTACCATATGCGGAGGATTCGTTCCGCGCTTTTGTGGTTAGTATTGCGTAATGATGTATTTACCGAATTCACAATTCATGTTCGAAATGACGTCCTTGTGAATTTGGCAAGCTGCATATATCTTGAAGACATGTCCAGCAACTCGCCATAGTTCTCCGAAATGGCTCAAATTTATATCATGTAGCGGTTGTTCGTGAAAACGGTATGGATTTTCGCTCTCCCAGTAACGATTGTTTTGAGTGTTCACGTAACCACTGAGGTGGAAGCATGCTTCGTCACTATAAAAATTAAGGTGGGATCAAATAGTCCATCATACACTGACTGTTGGAATCACATGCAAAAACTAAGTCTGCCATAATCGGGTTCCATTAACCTCTGAATTACATGAATTTTGTAAGGTTTTAATTTTAATCGTTTCGTACCTCTTATCATTGAAGACTAAGACACACCTACCTGCTGAGCTAAACGGCGGGATGATGTCGTAGGACTTTTCTGTTGTCGATGGTCAATTTCATCTAACATCTCCACAGTCAGAACTTGGTTCATACATGTTGGTTTCTTATCCAATACTGATCCAGTTGTACAAAATTTTTTCACTAAATTGTAAAATCATTTCTTTAACCCCTTCATTCTCTGCGACAGCAACTTCAATGCCGCTTCATGGACAATAAGTTGTTGAGAGCGAGTCCTCTCAAGCGGACAGTTCATATCTGGAAATCCAGGCATCATGCTGTAAAAATGAGACTGTGGGAAATTCACAAAAACTTAAAAGGAGCCAAGAACAAACAATTAGACTTTTCCAAATAAAAACATAATTCGTGACTGAAAGGGTTAAAAGGCTCTGGCGAATCAGGGAATGACTGACTGAAGTTTGTTACAACTGTTCTCCAATATTCGTATTTCACAGAGTTGTAGTAAACAAACACTCGTTCAAGGCTGTATTTCATAATGGACAGACTTCTGCATTCTAAATGTACGGTATACAGCTTCACCCTCACTGTGTGAACGTGTTTACGTAACTAAACATGAAACATATGCGAGCAAGAGGTCTGATCACTGCGACGGCGCAGCAGTTACTACGCATACGACTTTCCGGTCACGCCGGTCTAGCCCTGGCTGACTCATTCTGTATTAATACAATGGAAAATTCAAGATTATCGAAACAAATTCTAACTTGTCAGGGACATGGGAAAGAAGGCTGGAAATACCTAAAATAAAGATGGCATGAGAACAGAACAGGTTACTCGGTCTAATTTCCCTGATAGGAAAGAGGGTACCGGTAGTAATAATTCTTAACGGCTTCATCTATTTGGCCCGTTTCATCCTCATTCTTGTGAGGGCTGTGAACCAACAATAAACATTCATAAGTATTGGGGCCCTTGGTCATGCAGTCAGCATAATACAATTACTACGGCTTGAGACAGCATAAGAGAAATACAAGGCATTGGACGGAAGCTCACTTCCTATGAAAGAAGGGTAAATCTTCACTTCCTACTGAGAATGGAAGACTTGCCCTAACTAAATATAAAAACGTAAATTTGGCATGCACATGCTGCATATGGTGAGATGATTTATATTGGTTCGAATACTAAATTAGCGATGTGCAAGTATGGCTACTCAGACCTGGCACGGGAATGGAGGTCGTCCACCACGACTAGGTCACTCGTCACTTGCTTGGCGTCTGCCAATTCCAAATATTTTTCTTCAATCGTAGAGGTAGGTCGTAAAATGAGTAACATTATTAGATTCGTCGGTATCGTTGCGTGCATTTGGTTTGATTGAGCTGGCCTTGAAGTTAGGAGCATATTTCAGGTAATTATGGAGTGATAATTTGTAAGTTACAGATAAAACTTTCGTGAAGTACGGAGTTACATTTTCCTGTTCTACGAAATAAATACAGTCTTATAAATATAGATTGTTACTAAATACGTTGCATGTTGTTAGTTCGTATTTGGTACGAATAATGTCATAAATAAATTATTTACATGAACGTAGGCGTTTTGTAGACTTTTGTTTTTGTAGTTGCCGGGCCTGAGTTCGATCCTCGGTCTGGTCATGATGGAATTTGTGGTGGTTATATCAGACTTTACAGAGGTTCCTTCTCGAGGTACTCCCGTTTCCATCTGCCATTCCACCAACATACTCTATCTTTCCATTATTTCAGTTACCATCTGCAGTAGTTAAATAAAAAAAAAGTGAGGTTAAGTCTTATTAGTAATATGGTTCTCCGATGTTGATGTAGAATTTGAGGGCTTGGTGTTCTAAGCTCTCACGTTCGTCAGAAAGAAATCTAGGTATCGGATCTGACTCTGGCAGGGTTGAGGTAGGATGGCTCGCCTGTCAGCATGGAATTCACGAATGGAATCCGGGTCCCACCTATCTGACTAGAACAACCATTACATATTAGGGAGCACAAGGTACATGGAAACATCCCTGGAATAGCCATTCAGTCAACCAATCAGTATGGGAATATTAATTGATTTCTAGCTGACAGTGCTTTGATTCTACGAATAGTTTTATGTACAGAATGGGCGAAAAGTTCTGGTACACCTGTTTACTTTTCCTGCAAAACAAACTGTACCTGAAAATTGTATTCATGTTACTCCTATTACATTGGCGGACATATTTCGAGGTGTGATCATGATTGGAGACATCTGGTGGATCTGAGGGAGACCATAACAAAAGGAAATTCCCAGCTATTCCAAGAGTGCAAGATGGCGAAGTGAATACGAGAGTTTTTAGTGTGGAGGAGAAACTTGAGGCTTTTGTATGGGTCCACGAGTGGCCACATACCGAAGAAACCATGAATAACACCATGTAGGATTGCAGGGCTGGTATTGGTAAGACGCCACCGAGCGGAGATAAGTTGTTGAAGTGAAAGAGAAAAGCTTTCAGCGCGGGATGCGTTAAAGACGCGATGGTCAATGAATTAACAGGCAAGAATTTGGACAGGCGCATGACACACGACTATTTATTGGTACTCATAGTTTTTCAGGTATGTGACCGCTCTTGAGACCACACAGAAGCCAAAGTCTCTTCTCCAGAAAAACTCGCTCCCAAAAAGTCTGCGTTTGCGTGTTGTAATCCAAAATAGTTGTCACTTATGTACCAAGAAATTAGGAAAAACTCTCTAATTCTCTTCACTAATCTGTTACCCTCCATAAGATGAATATGTTCATTTCATTTAATTTTTTTTTGTTCATTATCTAATTATTCACAGGTTCAATTTTGCATTCATCCCTAATTTTGTCGCTTCTGATTTTATCTCTTAGTGATTTTTGTGTAGTTCTTCTTAAAACCTTCATTTCTGTTGTTTTATTTATCCGCTTATTTTGTGTTATAGCTCTGGATTCACACGCTTAAGTAAAGGTCTAACAACTGATTTGTATATCCAAGTTTTGGTTTCCTTTCTTAAATTTTTATTATTCCATATCGTTGTACTGAGCCAACCTCCAATTTTGCTTATTATACTATTTATATGTTAAAAGTATTGACGAACTGAAAGAATATAGTCATTTTATAATAAATAATTTGCAACATTAATTTATTAACGACGTGAAGCAGTTTCATTTATTCAATGAACTTAAAAGTTGATTGAATAAAGAAAATGATGCAATGCCTGATAGTTCTGCAACCGAAACAGTACTTGTGTAAAAGATGTTGCCGTCTCAGCAAAGTATGGTTTTTACACTTGCACACACAGCGTCTAGTTTATATCTCAAGTAGAAAATTGAGCTTGTCAATGAAGTGCAATAGCGCGGTGGACTGAAGTTTGGAAACGCCCTGTCTTTCTTGTTACTCATGTTATTCAGAACATGGTAACAGCTTTAAAGTCGCTTAGTTATTCTTCGTACTGTTAGAGGTGTCCATTAGGGTGGAGTGAATCTATGCTTGAAATTGTTTTTATCTGTTTTCTAAATGTAATAGTTGCAAAAATCTGTATTTTCACCTAACATAAAAACATGGAGTTTCTATATTTAATTTTTGAGGTGCCCCAAGGGCTTTGAAGTTTCTTAAAATTATAATTTTTTTGCCTCTTTGTATATTTGTTCTATTATTTTGTTTTTAATTACATAGCTAATGAATTACTGTAAAACCACATATTTAATCTTTATTTGGAAGACTGTACATTGGAGTTGCAGTATATAGTATTTTGAGGAGATCGAAAGGGACAAAATATATAATATTTTACATAAAATATGACAAAAATTCCATTTCACCCCATTTGGTTTTTTAGTTAGAATTTATTCTTGTTTTATTTTTCATTTCTTTCTAAGTGGTAACTAAATTAACAGGTCCAATTATCATCCTTTCTGTTCTTTGCGCTAGTAAAACATTATTTCTTGTTTTGGAACATGGCGGTCTTTATCACAATTAGGCCTACAATATTTTTTTTTTTTTTTGCATTTGCATCTGCATATATGAAGTAGTTTGTTTGCTTCTTCTTTGAATTTTGCAATGTTGTCATTTTAGTTGCCGTCACTATGTCGTTTCTTACAAGGCTTCATTAAGTTTGTGTATTGATCATGGTAAGCACGAATCAGTTGTAATATTCTTGTATGACTGACTTTAGGAATTTATGCCTTTACCTGAATTTCCTTAGTTTTGACTACAACTCTTTCTGAAATCTATCCAACAGTAGATTCTTTTGATTTGAAGTCAGATTTTAATTCATTTTTGACCCATAGATAATATTTCATTACGTCATGATAGGTAGGTAATTGTGATTGGCTCAGCCGCTCTGGCATTGTGAATACAGGGTAGAAAGTCAGACTTCTTGTATTAATTAGAGATATTCTGATTTAAATACCCTGCAACATAAGAAGAATGAATTTCCATTAATTTTATTATATTAATTGAAGCGTCGGCTGGAACAACGTTGTAAGTTAAAAAATTTTCATTCGGCGTGTTTCCGTGTAATAATGTAAGTCATGTTACCTTGCTATACTCTTTGGCTTGCTTGTCCATCAATGCAGTACGTGAAATATGTCCACTCAAAAGTTTGGTACCCTCATAAGAACAACATTGTACGCGTACACATTTTTACTGCTCCTATAAATTTTACCAAATGTAACTTATAACGTTGTTCCAGCCGACGCTTCAGTTATGTCGCACCTAAGAGTTTTGTGATTATTCCCAATTCTCTTATAAATTGAGGTTTTTGTGACACTTCAAATTAAACAGGGGATCAAAAATATGCCGAGTCTTTCATCATATACTTTTTACATGTTCCTGGTATCCTGTTCAGATTAGATCACTGGAGAATGTTCTCTCGCTAAAAATGTTGAACCTCAAATTTTTTTTTCAAAATTTTATGAAAATTTCAAAATATGGTGCTCTTGAGGCACCTCTAAATATTAATCTAGAGAAATATATTTTGCATTGTTCTCTGATATCACCCCACAACTTTTCCCTGGTATTACATTTTGATTCCATAAGTTTCATATTTTCACTCCACCCTAGTGTTCATATTGAAGTATGCTACAATAGTTAAATATTTGAGAGTTTTACCAAAACTAATGGTAAGGCGCACGGAGTTGTTAAAAAACCACTGTCTTCTGAAACCCCAGGAGAACATAAACTCATACACATACACACATTGTACTTCATCTGTCGTTTACACACAGCTACTTTTAAATAATTATTTTACGAATGTGTATGCGTGAACAGAAGTGTTAGAGGTGTGAGGGCTTGACGAATTAAATTTACTCAATTTACCATAGAGGACAATCAGAATTTTGTAGGTGGCACATAAATGTCCTTTACGTTAATTTTTAGTGTGTAGATTTCATTGTTCTTCATTCATATTTAATAAATATTGCTTGAAGTAATCGTTACTGTTTCTTATTTAGACAGAAATTCATGATCAAGTACAGTAAAATCTTGCTGAAACGTACTTCCTATAAAAAGGATACCTGCACAAACGAAAAATAAATTTGGGAACGGAATGATTTTCTATGTAAAATAATACTTTAGAGCGGAAAACTGCCTAACGCGGAAACGGAATCATCTTTGGGCACCATTTAGGTAAGAAAAACCTGACTAAAACGGATAATTTTGAGTGTAACTGTTGCTAAATTCTTTCAAACCATATTTAATTTTGCGATAATACTGTAAGAAGCATGACATAATTTTTTGTGTGTCTGTACAGCTGTCAAAAAAAAAAAAAAAAAAAAGTGGCCGCACTCGTGAACAGCGAATATTTTCAAAGTCCACTTCGGGTCGCGGCGATGTTACACGATGCATGTGCTTGTACAAGCAGTTCCCGAACTATGAAAGTGTTTCATGTCTGCGCCTCGTAGGCCAGCGGTAGAGTGCTTGTTTAAAGATTCAAAGTTTGTGGGTTCGGGCCTTCTTCAAGTTTTCATTTTATTTTTTAATCGTTCTTTAGCGATGTAAATGCTATTCGAATGATCATTTACATTCAGTTATCGTTCTTTATGGATATCACGTTATTTATATTTTGTTATCGTTCTTTAGAGATATGAATAAAATTAAAGTCATCATTTGTATTCTGTTATCGTTTTATAACGATATGAATAACAATTATTATTATTGTATCTCCAATGATGGTTAGTCCTATTTTACATATGTATGTTAGGGCTATAGTTTCATATACAAAAAAGATAAGCATAAAGAGAAATAGAAAAGAAAATTAAATTAGCTTACGCGATGTAAACAAAACATAAACAAACCGTAAATTAGGCATTGCGATTGCAAAATAAATATCAGGTATCAATTTGAAACATACAAAAACATTAACAACACACATACGTAACATTTCTATAACACAAATACGCAGCTTTCCATACCATACATCATAAATGAATACACAATAGTCACACAAACACAATCAAACTATAATTACGACATTGCGACGACATCAAGCATCACATAACTGACTCACATACATAAGAAATCAAGCATCCGTTACAACACATACACTTCAACATAGTAACCACACTTTTAAAAGTTACAAATTTGGCTCCAAGAAGAATAAATAGGACACTGTTACTAATTACTATTCTTCTACAATTTCTTAAATACATCTGTAATACATCTGTGAAATTCCGATACGAATAATATTCACGTTTCTTACATTGTTATCGTTCTTTAGCGATATGGATAATATTCAAGTTATCATTTATATTCTGTTTTCCTTCATTAGCATTATAAAATAATATTCAAGTTATTTATATTGTTATTGTTCTTTCGCAATATAAATAATCTGTATTTTATGTAAGTAATTATTATAACACAAATAACCATCTTTCTTTGTAAAATAGGTTATTTTATTTAGATAATTAAATAAGTATTATATAATATCTTATATTAATTAAACGAACCGATATTTATCATTTATATTCTGTTATCGTTCTTTAGTGATACTGTATAAATAATATTAAAGTTATTTATATTGTAATCGTTCTTTAGCGATATAAATAACATAAATTTAATATTAGGTTTGGAAAAATCCAGTTGCATAATACTGGTATTAGTTTTTCTTTTTGTATTATTACATTATACTATCTTGAACCACAATAAAATGAAAAGGAGTAACGAGGAATTGAACCTGAGACGTTGACATCTAAATTTCGACGTTCGTCCGCTGAGCTACGAGGGCAAAAGTGTGGAAACATTTTCGGAAAAATTGGCCCAATCACATGCTAAGATTTTCTGATGATTCGTAGAAGATAGTCCAGGATGCGGGGGGCAAAGGCTAATTGAGATTTCCCGGTCTCTGATCGGGTCAAACATCCTGATAGAATTAATATTTAACCCTTGCCGTGACTTTCGGTGAAGTCCGGAGGGCCCAATTAGTCAAATCCACTCTCCTCATCTCCACGTTTGGGTCCCCTGGAATTTAATAAGATGCGAAAGAGATAGTTGTGTGCGGAAAGCAACGGGATGTTACCGCATTTAGGCCTATCCTTCCCAAGAAAAACTGCAAACATGAACAAAGGAAGCTTTTAATAGCAGAAGAAGGATATTCTGCGGACCTCTAGAAAAAGAACTAAGGAAGAGACTAGTGAAGTGCTTTGTGTGGAGTGTGGCATTGTATGGGGAAGGAACATGGACATTACGACGAAATGAAGAGAAACGAATTGAAGCATTTGAAATGTGGATGTGGTGAAGAACGGTGCGTGTGAAGTGGACAGACAGAATAAGAAATAAAATTGTGTTTGAAAAAGTGAGTGAAGAAAGAATGATGCTGAAACTGATTAGAAAGAGAAAAAGGAATTGGTTGGGTCTCTGGTTGAAAAGAATAATAGACGACATTAGGATATGTGGATCATATGCGGAGACTAAGAGGAAGGCAGAAAATAGGAAAGATTGGAGATTGCTGGGTTTGCAATGAAAGACCTGCCCATGGACAGAACACTTATGTATGTGGGTATGTTCAGAATGCCTGGAATATCGTGTCTAAGAACAGTCGCTATTTGCAAAGACTAGTCGATTCCATGCCCACTCGACTGCAAAATGAGCGAGATAAGAGGAAGATAGACTAAATATTGAATTGTGGCTTTTTGTTTTGTTTTTTGAACGCTTAATTGTTTGGATGTTTTAAGGCCGACGCCAGTAAATTTGTTTTGTTTATGCCACGAAAGATATTTTTATTGAGAATAAAATCTTTTTTCTTTCCATTTGCAGCCATAATATCATAATGATAAAGTCATGGCATAATATATTAATGAACCTGATGTTAATTACTAAAATAATCGTAAAAGAAAGGAGCCATTATGTCTAGTTTGTCTCTCTCAAAAACATAACAAAAAAGAACATAAAAAGCACGAGGTTGTAGTCGAACGCAGGACCTCATGAATAAAAGGCCTGAACGCTAACATTACGCTATCGAATCACAGAGAGAATACTTCAATTATAACTGTAGATATCAGGCAACGTGGTCCAACAACATGTAACATCGCCTGTCTCCGAATTATAGCGAAGATACCCGAAGGGAACTTTGTTTCAGGAGAGCGGCCACTTTTTCTTTTGACAGCTGTACACTCAATGATCTGGAAGATTTTCGCTATTCTTTGTCAGGCGTTGGGGTGAAGCCTCTCTAATCATTTCACTATTCTGTGCTGATTGTCAAGGACCCGGGCAGGTTACTGACTTCCTGTACCATTACTTCTTCCAACCCTTTTGTATTTTCTTTAATTTATTCTCAGTTTTGTTTTAACAAGCCAATACAGTGATAAAGAACAGTATGAGTAGAATAAAACTGTGAATAATTGTAGTGTAGTGTCAATTTAGTTTCACATTTCTGTTTATTTATTCTCAGTTTTGTGTTAATATGCCAATACAGTGTTAAATAACAATGCAAATAAAGTAAAACTGTGCGATTTAAAAAAGCCTAGATGACCAGTTCTATCATGGAAGAGTAGCTTCATAATTTTAATGGAGCAATGAAACGTCAAGGTCGTAAGGTCATACTGTTTTTAGACATTGCTACCTGCCATCCAAGGATGACTTGTCTAACGTGAAGTTAATCTATTTTCCATGAAACACATATTCAGTTACACAACCGATGGATTACGGCGCAATTTACACTCTGAATTGATGCAGGACGCGAAGGAAATCCTTCAACGTTCCCTAAAAAAAAAAAAAAAAGTCGCTGCAATGCACTTTAAAAGAAATGTGGGGCCAAGAAACTAGGGCGCAGAGAGAGAGAGAGAGAGAGAGGGGGGGGCTGCAATTACGTAAGTTAATTATGAAAGTAAAAT
The DNA here is from genome assembly GCF_040183065.1 of Periplaneta americana. Lineage (NCBI taxonomy): Eukaryota > Metazoa > Arthropoda > Insecta > Blattodea > Blattidae > Periplaneta > Periplaneta americana. The sequence continues at coordinate 116,403,214 of NC_091118.1, read as the reverse complement.
TCACTTTGCAAGTACTGTAGTAAATTTTATTTCAAATTATTTCTTCATTGTATTCTTCCTACAGTGGGCATATTGCAGTAGTCTATTCTTAGTTTTGCCAAAACTCAACCCTTTGTAAAACGAAAACCTGTGAAAACGGAAAAAAAATCTGGAACGATCGCGTTTCGTTTTAGGGAAGTTTTAGTATATAAGTATAAGCTTGAGCAGTTACGTGAATTCAAATGAGTCCCACTGCAGTACATTCGGCTTGGTTTGGCTTATCGAGGGCTGGTCATATGAATGCGATAATTGTCTAAGTGCAACATTGGCTTAAGGCTTTCGTGAATCCGAGGCTGACAGGTGTGTCGTCCTGCCTCAGAGCTAGGTCCCATCTTCAGACGAGTACCCGATAAGCACCAGAATCCGGAGTCCCAAGTCCTTCTGTGTCGGCATCCGTACAGCCTCCCAAGACTTTACTCCAGCCTATTTTTAATTATTGTAGATGATAGATGAAATGAGAAGATGGAGGGAAACGGAAGTATCCCGAGAAAAACGTCTGCAACGTCTGCTTGTCCATCACTAATTCCATCGGATCCTGGTTGGGGTTCGAACCAGGGCTGCTTGGATGGAAGATCAGCGCTGTAGCGTTGAGTCACAGACGCGGCACTTAGGGTACATACATTGTTTCCGTTGTGTCATCTTCTCTATTTTCTTGCATGGATGTCTGCGTTTTTATGACCTCGCGCCATGGGGAATCCCTCCACGGTGTGTAATGCCAGATAGAAAATGCACTCCCAAAAAGAATGGGTTAAGGAAATAAACCCTAAACGATTTGAAACTTCGGATGTAGCCTAGTAGGCCTACATAATAATATAGGCTTGACTGTGTGTGCTAACATTCATTCACTTCTCCGCCGTCATGTGCGCAAGGAGATCCGCGCCAATTCAAGGACATGTCCCTTGCAATGCAAGTGTAGTGTATTGAGGGTCAGTGACGTCACTTCATACGAAACACATTGAGGGTGGACGGATACATTGATGGGGTTCTTTGACGTCACGGATGCACCTTCGGCCTTGACCGATAACTGGGGTACCAGGCGCACGTAAGACACGCTGTGTGATGTATTGATCGTCGGCAGCAGGGTCGCCAACGTTATGCAAAAATTCTACAATGTGATTTGTATAATTGTATCACTTGATTTTTCAACGTATTAATTTGAAATTTTCAATAAGCAAAGTATAATGTCGATTTTGAGAGTTTTGTGAGATATCTATACCACCCACAATGTAGAAAAGCTGTTTTTTTTACATAGTCTGTCCTTCCATTTGCAACATTTTATCTTGCTCTATTGGATAAACTTTACTAATATTCGTTGTATGTAATTTCTTGCAGGAAATATGCATAAAAATTCTCTGAACATCTCTACAGAAGATCGTTAATTAAAAATAAATTACGATTTTCTCGAAATGGACTGTATATTTATTTTTACATAAAATGTATACACCACATTAAACGATTTACAATTTCCATACAAAAAATGTTTTACTCATAATTAGTTGTTGCTTATGATATTGAGAAAGACGGTATTTTCTGTTAAAATAGGAGATGAAATCTCCAAAATATTTTTCATTCATAAAGGACTAAATTATCACTCAGAAATTACTTAGACAGTAAGATTCGCTGGGATGTATCTTGTTTAATACAATTAGTATGGAGAAGATTAGATATGCTAATATAAACACAAGAGGTACAATATATAGTAAAAGTATCATTCAATTATTATCATAATTGTGTTGATGATACAAGAATTCGAACAATCTTACAGGTGATGTATATTACAGTTATTTCTTGAGTATTATTATCTAAGAAGACTAACTTTCATTTACCACAGTACCTAATGGTTATTTATGTATACACGGAGTTTCAAAAGTGACAGTCAATAATTTAGAGATGAAAAGTACAAACTGAAAGAATAAAAAAGTTCAAATAAGCATTGGTCCACAAATTAACCGTTCATGCGACATTCCCTTAGACCAGTGATCGTCGGCACTCGCTGAAATGGGTAAAGTGCAAGGAGTGTAACAAAATGTGCTCCGTCGTGCAGAAGAGATAGAGAGACAGCATACCCGGCAGCAGCCACTGATGCACGCTAGTGTAATTATTCCGCGGGTAAGAGGCATTAGCCCGAGAGTGCACTGTGCTGATGATCGCTGCCTTAGACAGAGGAAGGCCTGTACAGTGACCTCCGATGTCACTGGATTTAAATCCGATTAGATTTGTGTTTGGGATCATATAAAGAGCCTGGTTTACACGTCTGAGATCAACACATTTTAGGAATTGCGGTTTTGGATTGAAAGTGCCTTTCAGCAAATAATGAATGATCTATGACTGCCCGAGAGAATTCGGAGCCCACTACAGAGAAGAACACAACGTTACATTTATATGCATGGACAGCATTTTGAACAACTGCTCTAGGTATAATTCAGTTAGGGATGTCTGCACGTCTGCTCTTAGCGAGGAATCTCAAAATTAAGTGTGCATTATCTCGACAGCGGTTAATTTGCAGATCAATGTGTATTGAAGATTTTTTTGCTTGGGTTAGTGTGTACTTTTCATCTGTAAATTATTGACAGTCACTTTTGAAACACCCTGTATATAAGGATGCATCTATTATAACTTTTTTGTTTGGAAAGGTATTGGAATTTTTTATTTTGAGCTTTATGTTAGAACGAGGGGTTAACATGAGTGTGGAGATTTGGAGCATGTAACTACATTATGGTACAAAATACACGTGACGTCATCAATTTTTCAAATAGCACTACATACTTTAATCATGTTACATTGATTACACATATTAAGACGAGTTCAAAAATGTATCACAATGTCACTATCCTAATCAATAACAACGAAACGAAACAAAAACGTACTTCCAATGTGATGTTATGCGTTGATAGTCACAGAAGATATTCCAAATGGGACAATTCACATTAATACACATTCGAAGGCGTTCCCCGAAAGACCGTATGACTGCCCGGCATGTTGCTGGCTGAATAAACACACAAGCCTGTCGAATGCGTTTCTGCATGTCATCTGGTGTTGTCAGAATGTTCTGGTACATACTGTCCTTTACAGTTCCTCACAGGAAGAAATCGAGTGGCGACAAGTCCGGAGAACGTGCAGGCCATTGTACGTGGATTGCGGCATTCGACAGTTGTTGTGGTTTGTTTACATGTTAGACAGCAAACACACAATACACGACGTGTACGGACGTCATTCGTCTTTCGTTTTGTGTAAGTTAATGTACAAGATGAATAGGGGACTACAACAAACGACACATTCTGATGGCATTCATTTTGCATTTTGTTGTTATTGATTGGGAAGGTGACATTGTGATACATTTTTGAACTCGTCTTAATGAGTGTAATCAATGTAACTTGTTTAAAGTATGTAGTGCTATTTGAAAAATTGATGACGTCACGCGTATCTTGTACCATAATGTAGTTACATGCATCACATCTCTACACTCATGTTAGCCCCTCGTTCTAACAATTCTCAAAAACAAAAATTCCAACACTTATCCAAACAAAAAAGTTGTAATAGGTGTACAAGATAAATGAGATACGCTGTGTTTATATGTTAATTTCTTAATTATTAGTATATCTGTAACCCGATATCTAAAATGAAACAACAAGCTTTATGAATTATTAGAAAGTCAGTTCCTTCCTACTTGACGTCGCGAGTAAGCGAACGACGCGGAACTAGGAATTGGATTGCAAGCACTTTCGGAAAATCAAATCTCAAAAGAGTTTAAAATATAGTACTTGTCTTCACAAATGAGTCGCTGTGAATATCTGGAATCTGTTTACGCATGATCAGCGCGGTAATTAAATGTGGCGGCTGTAGCGTTATTTTCCTCTTTCGTGACGTGTTCTAGGACCTGCAATATAATTTAATTTGTGTGTGTTTAATCTATGACCAACTTGTACTGTCTTGCAGGCAATGGCAGTGCAGATCCTTGACGAAGATCATCTGGCGATCTCCGCCATCGTGACTGTCACCTTACAGGTGATCTTTTTCACCATTGCGGCAATCTTCCAGTTGGATAAGTTGACGGACTTCGCTGGCGGCACCAACTTCATCATCCTGGCTCTGCTCACACTCTTCCTCGCTCAGGTAACACGCCATCACCATCACCATCACCATCACCATCACCATCACCATCATCATCATCATCATCATCTGCAGGAACCGAGCGTATTAATCCGTTCCGTCCTCAAATTTCTTCCAGGGTGGAAACTTTCTTGTGGTTGGTAATCTAATATTTGGTATGGAATCCTGTCTAATGACATTGTCTCTATGTGGTGTAGTCTGTACTCTGACTTTTTTTCTTTTATTTGTCCGTATTGCCTTTTTATTTGGAATTCTTCTCTTAATTTTGCATTTCTTTTCTTGTCGAGTAAAGCATTGTCTGCAACAGTTACAAGTAGAGATGAGTCGGAATCGTTCATTGATGCAAGCTATCTCTTTGACTCTCGTGCCTTTTGAGGAATCGTTCAAAAGAGCGATACAGTACTCTCCCTCTTCCCCCAAGACGGTATTGGTTCAACGGAACAAATTATGACTGTTCTCTGTTGTCTCGGAGTCGGAACATGCCTTGCGCAACGCAGTACTGCAGGCCCGCAACAGCTGACAAGTGAGCAGCTCGGAGTCGGAACAGTGTTATTTCGGAACAGGAGGTTCCGACCTACTGTTCATTTTTGCAACAGTTCCAAAATAACTGTTGTGTTATTTTTTACCCATCTCTAGTTAGGAGGTGATTCCACTCCTTCATATTATCCTAGGATGACCAGACGTCCCCGATTTCCGGGGACAGTCTCCGGTTTTGAGTTGCTGTCTCCGGGGAGCAAATGTCCCCGTTTTTGTCCCTGGAAATTAATTTTGTCCCCAGAAGCTTTTATTTTGTTTCAATAACATTTTACTAGAACTGCAGCGATTCATTCATATTTCTGAACGGTTCTCAGTATGAGACAGAGAAACCAGCATGCACAGTACTTATGTATGAGATATTCTGCACTTTTTGAGAAGAACATAGCATCTTTGTCTTTGGTCATCTTAGCATCCGCGTTGCCCGGAAGCCTTAGAACTGCCGTAGCGTCCATTTTCAACTAATTAAAAAATGAGGAATTTTGTGACAAACCAACAGATGAAAAGTGATATGATGTTTTTCAATATTAAAAAAAAAATCCATTCAGTTGAAAATCTTCTCAAAATAGTGTCATTAATGACATGTCTCTGTCAATAATTCATAAGTTTGAAAGGCTTTTCTCCACAATGAACTGAATCTGGACTAATGAAAAGTCAAGAATGAAAATTGAAACAGTTAAAACTTTGTTACAAGTGAAAACAAACTTTCATTTGTCATATGAAGAACTTAATGTGAAGCTGTTTGGGAATGAACAGATATTTAAAAAGATACATTCTTCAGACAAGTACTTGCAAAATGTGTGTGTTAGAGTTCAGTGTGTACAATTTTACGTATGTGAAAGACTTCCATGCATGCGTCAGTACTGAAATTGAATTCTTTAGTGGTTATAATTATGTATAGGAGTTTATGCATTTAATTTAAAAAGTTAAGATACTTTACAAATTTAGTGTACAAAGTTCTATCATTGTACTACAGTTACATGTATTTTCTGCAACATTTCAATGGAGCGTGACAAGGTAAGCTTTTATGGTTTTTCTAGAAATAGCCGATGTCCCCTGCTGGACCATAAAAATTCTGGTCAGTCTAATTATCCTGATAATTCGTCCTCAGATTTCCACCTTTTCCGATCTCTATCCAACAATCTTCAAGGGACTCTTTTGGTAACGAAGATGCTTTACAAATTTGGTTTGACGACTTCTTTAACTCCACACCAGCAGATTTCTTCAGACGCGGAATCGAAAAATACCCCAGCGTTGGCAGACAGTCATGGATAATGTAGGAGAATATATTACTGATTAATTTCGGTCTTCTGTTCATCTCAAATAAAAAAAATTGTCACAGCGAAAGAACACAATGAACATATGCACCAACCCAATACATTCCCTTGTATGTAGTCAATACTACGTAGTAATTTGTCGTTCTTCGTACCAGTTTAAGGCTTGTTATGTGTAAAATTCAAACAGCTGTATGTCTACAACCATTGGAAATTAGACACGTTTATATTAACTTTTTACTTAGAATAGTCCACACTACCAGCCTCTAAAATAATATTATTTCACTTGAACCGCACTGCATGTTAAAAGTAGTGGACGGGTTTCTAGTTTCGTACCTATTTTGTTTGACCATTCTAAACGAGTCATGTGAACTGATGCCTATATGGGCAAGCGCGCGCCGCGCGCTTTAGAGTTCAGGAGAGCCTGAGCGCTTTACAGCGGAAAGGAAAGGGACAGACGAGTGAGGTAGTATTTGCCGCTTGGTCGAGCTATATACAGGGATGTCCAGCACTGATTCAATAGATAATGGGAAGAGAACTGATTAAAACTGTATCCATGTTAATTTTTAGATTTGTCTGAGAAGTATAAGTGCGTTATAAGAATGTAAGTTTCAATTTTAATGCCCATTTTTCACGAGTTTCCTTTTTATTCAAAAGCAGTATTTTCAACTTTTTACAGGAAGGTGAAATTTTCAGATATGTTTATTTAGTAGCCTTACAGGTACTGAAACAATGTTTTCGTAAATCTAATATATCGTAAATATGTATTACTGAAGATGCGTATTGAAAATTTTGAAAATATTCGCATGGAAAATGTTTGTAAGAAAATAAATTAACAAAGGAACTACTGTTACATCATAAACAAAGATATGTGCCCAAGTGTTGTAAAAACGTCAGCTCTATAGCTTCAGCAGATTTCGAGAAAATGATTTAATATTCTGATGATAGGAAGTTGCGCACCAACATCACCTTAAAAACATAATGCGATAAGAGTTTTGTTATGTAATATTAGTTACAGTTGAAACATATACCTAGGTAACTTTGCTTTGTACTGTAATATTGTTTTTATTAGTTTATTGATTACTTTATAAGGCTAAATATACCATTAATATCAATTCCAACTTATCATGTCATACTTAATCTTTGGGATATCACTTTCTTCATGAATGTTGTTTCATTCACTTAATATAGTATACGTGTAGTTTTACTACTATGAAATTTATGTGCATATTCTTTCTTAACTCTTCATTATATTATTAACTGCAATATTAAGAAACTGGTGTTAGTACTTTGTTTTACAGACAATATAGATAATATCAAACAGCTAATAGCCATATAAAATAACGACATAAAATTTCACGTTCTGTTTGAAGTCTGTACACCACTGTTTCCTTAATCCAACAGGCTCCTTATTCATATACATAATCCTTCCTCCTTCTATACCTAGTGCTTGATGACCGATCACGACGTCAAGGTCAGAAAAATGCGCTTGCTTTGACATATCCTAGACTATGTTATTTAGATATCTCTACGTTTCATGTAGACTATACAGAATACTGCTGTTAAAATTCTATAGATCCTAAAACGCCTAAATGAACCATAAACTCCTATAAATGCCTGAAACCTCTGCTTGTGCCTGAAAAGCGACTTTTTAGTATTTTTCGTATATTTCAAATAAAAATATCTGTACTAAAAACAGAAAAAAATGCCCCAAAACTACAATAATGGTACTTAAAATTAAAAAAAAAAAAAAAAAAAAAAAATCTCTTGCAGACAGAGAATGGTCTGGCAAGTTCGTTCCTTAGCATAAAACTAGTAGTAAGTTGTTCAGGTTAGGCGAGAGCTTACAAATTAGTTTTCGCGTCAATGCACCCTCATTATGCAAAATGAAACTGACCAACCAGCAATCAATCTTTTTCACTGATACAATTTGAGTCTTCAGTCTAGTTGTGCTCATTGTCAGCACCAGTTCATTGTACACAAATTGCATCTAAAATGAAACATTTATTAGGCTAATTAAAATTAAAATTATTAATTGTTAATTTCATATAATGTACCAGAAGTCCTAAACTGGACTTTATAAAGTTCTAAATCTCTGTTTTAGCACCTAGAAATCTGTTCCCTAGTTATAAGATTCTATCAATTTCTAAACCTCCAGGATAATACCAGCGAGAGCTGGACGATGACAAAGAAACATAAATAACAAATTCAAACCTTATGAAATATATTTCCTCAGAAGAGTCGCTGGTTATAAAAGAACGGGCAGAAGAAAATATAGTTATTAGACAAGAAATTAAAATACTTAAAATTAACAAACCTATCACTCAGAACAGGACGAATTGATTACAAGATAGGCTGCAGGTAGAGTACAAAAATTAATTTTAAAGTAAGATAAAAATATAAACGAAAGAACAGGAGTAAGGTTTCTTTAACACGAACGAAAAAAAAACGGGACACAGAATGTATTTATTTATGATGTATCCCAGAAATGCGTGACCGCTCATAACTTGCTTCTATGTTAATTGAAGCAAAACTAATTCAGCCATAAACAAATCATAAATTGAAAGCATGTTATTGCCTCTTACCATACTTAATGTTTTATTTTGTAGGCCTACAGTTTTAAAATTTAATTGTTATTAAGTAACTAGTCATATTTTTTCTGATATCTGTTGAGTCCATACATTGCTATTTATTATAATTTCCTTGAACTGTAACTAAGTGACAGATCTCATGTCATAATAAACCTGTAGAATTATTCTGACAATTTTTGAAAGCTGTTTATGTTCATGTCCACTGGGCAATAAAAAATCCTTTCCACATTAATATCTTGTCCAGCCTTCGAAAATTGAAACAGGTGTACATTTGCCTGTCATCTAAATATATGACATGGAATTTAGTGACGTCAATAAAAAACTTGTAATAATAACGCATTTCGCATGCAATCAAATTTCGCTGTTCTTTCGTAGAAGCTCATTTAAGTCCACAATGATGATCTTGTACATAATTTAGCGTATTTATAAGCCATTTAAAATAATTCGGAACTTTTTTTTCTTCCTGACGGGGAACGTTTTTGCGAGCTTTAAAACTACACGATTCACCACTGCGGAATAACGGTTAGCATGCCTGACTGTGAAACGAATGGGTCCCGTTTCAAATTCTGGTTGGAGCAAGTCACCTGGTTGAGGTTTTTCCGGGGTTTTCCTTCAACCCATTAAGAGCAAATGCTGGTTAACTTTTCGGCGATGAATCCTCGACTAATTTCGCCAGCATTATCACCTTCATATCATTCAGACGCTAGATAACTACAGCAGTTGATGAAGCGTCGTAAAATAGCCCGCTAGAAAAAAAATATAAAAAATAAAACCGCACGTTCGCGGTTTCTTGGAATGTTTGGCAAACCTGTAACGGTTACTTTCGTTTTGAGATACCCAGGCTATGCTGTCGTCCCCCTCATCATACATGCTTTCTACTATACATCATTTTCTACATACAACTTGATGGCTGCTTTACTCAATTTTATTAACTGTTTAATTTCATATCCTACTTTTAACATTATTTTAACTAGTTAAGACTAAGTGTTCATTTTGTTAACATGTTCCATTCGACCTGAAGATGCCAATATAATTGGCGAAAACGTTTGTCGTTAAAATATATGTGATGTTAATTTTGTTATAACATAATTTAATGTATTTCTTACTGTTAAGTATTGACTGAATTACATTCTTCTTTTAATTAATATTATACTTAACGGACCAATATACCATTGAAAAAAACAATGGAGCTATATTAGTGGAGTGAAAGTTCTAACGGAAACTGAGGTTTCCGGAGAAATGCAGACTTGAAACGGCTTTCCTACTACAGAATCACACACGGCTGCGAAACAACTGCTGGAGATCTAAACTGATTTCCTTACAATGTTCTGCACAATGATTTCATGTTTTGTGTTCCTATAATGTGTTTCGAATTTTTATTTCCATGACTAGCGTTTGCAGAAATGATGCAATTAGATAGGAAGAAACAAATTAAACTTAATCAAGTTGATTGTCCAATGAAGTGTGTCCAGTGGGTGAGCCAGTCTGGATAATTGTTGAACAGCCCTAGCCTGTTTGAACTTACGATAAACCACTTAATCCTACTATACAGCATACAAGTTACAGCTTAAATATAAAATACAAATTTTGGAAGAAATTTGTTACTTAGGCCTAATGTAAATATCATGAAATAACTAATTTGTCTAATGTCGACAAAATCGACAATAAAAACATTGTAATGTTTCCCTAGTTAAAATACGTTCTGTTAAAACAACCCTAAGGGTTTGTGATTTTGATGTAAAACCACGTCTTTCTTCTCACTAGGTAAGTATAGGTGAGGGTAACTTGGAAATTGACTGTCACATAAAAATGCTCAATTGTTTCCTTGTCTTCCCATTGTTATCCTTATCTTCCGTTGTTTTTCTTGTCTTCCCGTTGTTCTTCTTGTCTTCCTGTTGTTTTTCTTGTCTTCCCTTGTTCTCCTTGTTTTCCTAGTCTTCCCTTGTTCTCCTTATCTTCCCCTTGTTCTCCTTGTCTTCCCCTAGTTCTCCTTGTCTTCCCCTTGTTCTCCTTGTCTTCCCCTTGTTCTTCTTGTCTTCCCCTTGTTCTCCTTGTCTTCCCCTTGTTCTCCTTGTCTTCCCCTTGTTCTCCTTGTCTTCCCCTTGTTCTTCTTGTCTTCCCCTTGTTCTCCTTGTCTTCCCCTTGTTCTCCTTGTCTTCCCCTTGTTCTCCTTGTCTTCCCCTTGTTTTCCTAGTCTTCCCTTGTTCTCCTTATCTTCCCCTTGTTCTCCTTGTCTTCCCCTTGTTCTCCTTGTCTTCCCCTTGTTCTCCTTGTCTTCCCCTTGTTCTCCTTGTCTTCCCCTTGTTCTCCTTGTCTTCCCCTTGTTCTCCTTGTCTTCCCATTGTTCTCCTTGTCTTCTCCTTGTTCTCCTTGTCTTCCCCTTGTTCTCCTTGTCTTCCCCTTGTTCTCCTTGTCTTCCACTTGTTCTCCTTGGCTTCCCCTTGTTCTCCTTGGCTTCCCCTTGTTCTCATTGTCTTCCCCTTGTTCTCATTGTCTTCCCCTTGTTCTCCTTGTCTTCCCCTTGTTCTCCTTGTCTTTCCCTTGTCCTGTCTTCCTTGTTCTCTTTTATTCTCATTTTCCTCCTTGTTTTTCTTGTTCCCTTGTATTCCCCTTATTTCTATTGTGTTCCCCTTGTTTCCCTTGTGTTCCCCTTGTTTCTCTTGTGTTCCCATTGTTTCCCTTGTGTTCCCTTGTGTTCCCCTTGTTTCCTTTGTGTTCCCCTCGTTTCCCTTGTGTTCCCCTTGTTTCTCTTGTGTTCCCCGTGTTTCCCTTGTGTTCCCCTTATTTATATTGTGTTCCCCTTGTTTCCCTTGTGTTCCCCTTGTTTCCCTTGTGTTCGCCTTGTTTCCCTTGTGTTCGCCTTGTTTCCCTTGTGTTCCCCTTGTTTCTATTGTGTTCCCCTTGTTTCTATTGTGTTCCCCTTGTTTCCCTTGTGTTCCCCTTGTGTTCCCCTTGTTTCCCTTGTGTTCCCCTTGTTTCCCTTGTGTTCCTCTTGTTTCCCTTGTGTTCCCCTTGTTTCCCTTGTGTTCCCCTTGTTTCCCTTGTGTTCCCCTTGTTTCCCTTGTGTTCCCCTTGTTTCCCTTATGTTCCCCTTGTTTCCCTTATGTTCCCCTTGTTTCCCTTATGTTCCTCTTATTTCTATTGTGTTCCCCTTGTTTCTTTTGTGTTCCCCTAGTTTCCCTTACGTTCCCCTTATTTCTATTGTGTTCCCCTTGTTTCCCTTGTGTTCCCCTTGTTTCTCTTGTGTTCCCCTTGTTTTCCTTGTGTTCCCCTTGTTTCTCTTGTGTTCCCCTTGTTTCCCTTGTGTTCCCTTGTGTTCCCCTTGTTTCCCTTGTGTTCCCCTTGTTTCTCTTGTGTTCCCCTTGTTTTCCTTGTGTTCCCCTTGTTTCTCTTGTGTTCCCCTTGTTTCCCTTGTGTTCCCCTTGTTTCCCTTGTGTTCCCCTTGTTTCCCTTGTGTTCCCCTTGTTTTCCTTGTGTCCCCCTTCTTTCCCTTGTGTTCCCCTTGTTTCCCTTGTGTTCCACTTGTTTCCCTTGTGTTCCCCTTGTTTCCCTTGTGTTCCACTTGTTTCCCTTGTGTTCCCCTTGTTTCCCTTGTGTTCCCCTTGTTTCCCTTGTGTTCCCCTTGTTTCCCTTGTGTTCCCCTTGTTTCCCTTGTGTTCCCCTTGTTTCCCTTGTGTTCCCCTTGTTTCCCTTGTGTTCCCCTTGTTTCTCTTGTGTTCCCCTTGTTTCCCTTGTGTTCCCCTTGTTTCCCTTGTGTTCCCCTTGTTTCTCTTGTGTTCCCCTTGTTTCCCTTGTGTTCCCCTTGTTTCTCTTGTGTTCCCCTTGTTTCTCTTGTGTTCCCCTTGTTTCTCTTGTGTTCCCCTTGTTTCCCTTGTGTTCCCCTTGTTTCATCTTTGTTTCTCTTGTTTCCCTTGTGATTCCCTGGTTTCCCTTCGTTTCCTTTGTGGCCTCTTGTTCCCATTTTGTTTCCTCTGTTTGTCTTGTGATCACCTTTTTTCTTCCTTTTGTTTCTCTTGAACTCCCCAACTCCCCTTGTACTCCTTCAATTCCCCTTGTACTCCTTGAATGAATTCCCCTTGTTAGGTACTCCTTGAATGAATTCCCCTTATTAGGTACTCCTTGGATGAATTCCCCTTGTTAGGTACTCCTTGAATGAATTCTCCTTGTTAGGTACTCCTTGAATGAATTCTCCTTATTAGGTACTCCTTGGATGAATTCCCCTTGTACTCCTTGGATGAATTTCCCTTGTTAGGTACTCCTTGAATGAATTCCCCTTATTAGGTACTCCTTGGATGAATTCCCCTTGTACTCCTTGAATTAATTCCCCTTGTTAGGTACTCCTTGAATGAATTCTCCTTGTACTTCTTGAATGAATTCCCCTTGTACTCCTTGAATAAATTCCCCTTGTTCGTTACTCCTTGAATAAATTCCCCTTGTTAGGTACTCCTTGAATGAATTCCCCTTTTTAGGTACTCCTTGAATTCACTGTCTTCTGCTAAAGAAAATGTGACAGTCCCATTCATGACTCGAGGTTAGAACACGTACCTGAGTCATTTGCATAATTTAGGGGTAACGAGTTTGATTCATTACCATAGGTTGTATAAAAGCGTGGTTGAAATCCCATGTCGCTTGACTACTTGATTGTTTTTCCTTTTCGAAGTTTTCCCGAAAATGCAGACTGCATGAAGAATCCTCGTACTCTTCTCGCAAATATTATCTCGTTTATTATCACCAGGGAACGGATTTATATGGACTAAAAATATATGAAATATGTAAATATATATGTAGTTATTTTTACCAAAATATGGAATTAAATATGGATTTTTACCAAAATATGGAATTAAATATGGACTTAAAATTATAAAAAAATGACTATGTACGTTAAATATTGGTACATTTTAATCAAACTAAACAAAAAATATAATGGACGTACCTTATCTTCCAATGTAGTTTCAACAAAACACAATTTTTATTGTCTGTTACCATAACAATAGGTTACAAACATTTCTTTCAAGTGCTGAAAAGTGAATCTTCTTCTATTGTCTCTGAGGATAGATTTATACTGACTAAAAGAGCGTTCGACGTCACAAGAAGTAACTGGTACATAATTCAATTTCACAATGTCTGCTGGGGATAAGTCCAAGTTAATCTTCACTGTTGATTCACCACTCATCACAGCAACAACCTTTTGTAGTTCTTCATATCCAGGGTTTTTTGAAAGTACAGTGTCCACCTTAGCTCTTACTGCATCTGCAACTTTACCTCTACCACGATTCAGTTGTTCCACAGTACTATTTATAATTTCAAAACTTTCAGATAGTGAAAGGTGCCTATTTTGGAGACTTTTGAGCGTTTTTATGATGCATGAAAATGTATGCTGAATGTGAGCTAAGTCATTCTTCACACTTATGTCACAGGTAACTGTTTTCGCAGTATCAATTGAGACTGCATCTTCAGAGTCCAATGCAAGGAGAACATTGTTAATAGAGTCTATATGTTCGGCATAATATTCAACTGCTTCTAGCCATGTACCCCATCTAGTTAAAATTGGCTTTGGTGGCAATGGAATTTCAGGGTACATTTCTTTCAACACGTTAACTCTACTGGGAGCTTTGAGAAATACTTTTTTCACTGATGAAATCAACAAATCTACTTTAGGGAAATTGTCTCTGACCACTTCTGCCACACGATGAAATGCATGCGCCACACAAGTAAAATGAGTCAATTTAGGATATACAACAGATAATGCTTGTCCAGCTTTGACCATATAAGGGGCAGCATCGCTAATAAAGAATAACACATTATCGTACATAATACCCTTTGGCCACAGGATACCCATAGCTTCGTTGAACAGTTTAACTATAGTTTTGTTATTGCACTTTTCTAGAACATCACAATGTAAAAGAATTCGTTCAGAATATTGTTCACTTAACAAACCGATAACTACATTACCAACAAGTCTACCTTCTTTGTCGGGAGTCTCATCAATGGAAACCCAAATTGAACTATCTTTAATTTCATCTCTTATCTTCTGTATTGTCTCATCGTAGATGGATGGAGCATACGTCTTCCTAAGTGTTGACTCATCCGGGATTGTATGTTGAGTATATTTTTCAAGGAATTCCCTGAAGACCTTATTCTTTAGTTTGTAGAGAGGAATATCAGCAGAGATGAGAGAACGGCACAGGTCGATGTTAAACTCAGATCTTACATTCGATGTTGTTGGTTGTGTTAAAAACAATTGTCTCTGCTTGGAATTTAGTTGTTTGTTGGCCTGATGTTTACTAGTTGTAATGTGTTGTTGCACCAGGAACTTTTGTGTAGATGATACTGCACACTGACACAAATTACAAAATAATATTTTATTGTCAGTTGATAAACCATCTTCTTTAAATTCTGAAATGTAACTTGTTAGTTTTGATTTTAAATTGACTGAATGACGTACTTTTGGCATATTTACCGTCTTTATAGTATGATTTACAAAACTGAACCTATGTGTACTCTGACTGGCATTTAACTGTTGAGCTGCACAACTGAAGTCTGTTAAAAATTTTAAATTAAATTAATACAGTTTTGTAACTTACTTTCCCATTGTTGATAGGACTGCTAATTTTCAAATAACTCTGATGTTAAAGGGATTACTGAACATGTGTTTAAATCTCTATTGTTGAAATGTATTTTTAAAAGTTAATGGAATTTTGTTTTGTTTTATTGTTAAACCTAATATAATATGGACTGTTTTATATGAAATATGGAAAATATATGGAAATTAACGAAAATATGTACTAAACTCTAAAATATGGAAAAATATGGAAAATAAAAGTAGGATTTTTCAACCCTACACATTGTGAAACATAAAGATAATGCAAAATATAAATTATATTAGCTTTATAAGTAAATATGTATTTACATATAAATCCTTTCCCTGATTATCTCTAATTCCACTAATCTTACATTAATTTGCAGTTGATATACTGTAGAGTCACCTTAATAATCGATTTACATAACATAATGTATTGTGGTATTGTTGTTCAATCAGAATAAGTATTTCTGCTTGAATAAAGATTTAAATATTGTTGAAGTCGCACCGTCAATTAAGTGAATAAAAACAGGCTATTAAATAAATCAAGTTTGTTATATACAATCATAATGCTCTACCATTTTGAAAGCCACCACTTTGGATGCAACTTTAAAATTTTTTTAATTGAAAGGCGGTCACGTGACCACCCTAAATTATGCAGAATTTTATGAGTAAACCAATGATAAGTTCGGTTTTCAGACATCTTTATTTCTGTTGGTAATATCGCACGACACCCATAAATATAGATCAATGTCACTGGGTTTTTTTCATGGTTTCCCTCAGTTACAAAGGCAAAGCAGGATTGGAAATTTACATACCATGGTTCATCACCACCTCAATCACCATACCATAAACATTAATCAATATATATAATGAGCTACGTGAACAAAAGCCATGTACAACACAAGAAACAGAAACTCAGCAATAGTTAAAACGGCCTACTGATATACCCACAGATTCTAAATACGCGATATGATCACAGACGTTAAAGCACGTATAGCTTAAATAAACTAAAAACTAATAATATGCATCTTTAACATGATGAGGCCTTTGAATGCGGTATATTATGTTTATTTCTGTAGTGTTGACAGTTTTGTCAGTAATATATAAAAAAAAAAAAACTGTCCTATGTTTATTTCCATGGCAATATATTTTCCGAAATTGTTTGTTGACGCAGAAAAGTCGTATTCAAGTGTGCTAAATTTGACGTCCAATGTTGAGCGAGAGTATTCTAATTTTAGTTACTGTTGCTTATGGAAAGCCGCTGTAGTGGTTGTTGACGGATAAAGGCTGCTATGGCGCCATTTGCGCGCGCTTCTTCCGGACACGGCTCTCCAGGTGATATCCCGATGCTGTTTTTTTTTTTTTTTTTTCGAATTTTTTTTCGGCCTTCGTGAACCTTCCTCTGCCTCCTCCTTTTGTTTTCGCTAGTTTATTTGCTTTTGTGCGGCAGTTAGTCTTGACATTGTGTAGAAGAGAAATAAAATTTAATAAAAATTTAAAAAAATTACGTTTTTTATTTCTTAAACAATTTTATTTTTGCATGTTGTTAGGCATCGTTAGAGCTTTATAATCAGTGTTTAATCGTTAGCGTATGTTGAGTGTTTCACGAGATATTAAATATTTCAGATGGCGAGAGTGTGAAAATCATAACGTGGCCGCCATTTGGACAGTTTTCAAGATTTTTCAATGTTTTTTTTAGCGTGTACGCATATTTATTACTTTCAAACTATGTGTCGTTCACTGCTCTAGTCGAAGTAGACGCGTAGCACTGTGAATAAACATAGACAACGCAAAAGTTCGACACCGCGAGCGCCGAGAGACCCCCTCCCTTCCTTGTGTACTGAAATGTATGATGTTTAACGTTAGAAAGTGGATTAGGAAAATAAATCATGTGTGGACAATGCTTTCATTGTGACAGAGATTAGTTAAAAGCATGTAGAATTTAATACACAAACTTTTAGTGCCTTCATTGACGCTGAGAAAGCATTTGATCAAACAAGTACAATAAAGTTACAGTATGTTCTTACATATGAAAGGTTACTTGACCGTCTAATAAGAATAAAAGCAAGCTCTGAAACACTGTGAAATCACTTCTTCACAAATAGTGTAAAAGCTCAAACAGCACCTCTTCTGAAATAGGTATCAACTATTTTGCTTTCCCTTTCAAGTAGAATACCTTTCATAGACGTTTGGAATTGTAAACCTGTAATTATTTTTTGTGTTAACAAATCTATTGTAGAGATTTTATTACGATTTTCTTTTTGTAATTTCATTCGGGTGCAGTTCAGTATTCTGTGGGCCATGATTTCAATACGTGCTTGGGCGCATGTTCGTCGAGTTTATAAATACTAATTGTTACGGGTATATTCATATCTATTTACTCTGATTATGTTACTAACTGTTCGAATGGTTATTTCGCCTGTATCTACAAAATTTGAAGAAAACGCATAAGATCTGGTTTCGGCTATTACTATCTTTAAAAAACAAGCAAATCATTACAATTGTTTTGTCAGAGGAACTTTCTGTTCTGAAATGCTTTGTAGCTAGTAAAATATAGCGATCGTAATTTTTTAGAGTTATGTTACTAATTGTTCGTTTGATGCCAATTAATTTCAACTTTGTAGTCGAGTTGCTTTAAAGCTTGCTATATGTTTGTTTCTTGTGCTCTGAATATTTTCCTGTTTATTTTGGAACCATGGCAGATCAAAGAAACTAAATTTCAACGCTTTTCCCACATCTTTAATGGCTGAAAAGAAACAAGTTGCATACAGTGTGGAAATAAATGTAATTGCAAATCTTGCCTGCATGGAGAATTTAACAATAAAAATTATCACATTTCCGTAATAGTCCCATACGAAGAACTTCATACTGGCGTCAGTAGAAGATACACAAATATAATACCTACAAGTATACAAATATTATTGCTCCGCAGTTACACTTAATTGTAGTGCTATTACCCTCAGTATTCGCGTGGCATACATTTGTAATCCACTGCTGATTATTACATCATTACATTTCTGATAGTGTGAATGCTGATAGCGTGAAACTTTCAGTATCTTCCTGTTACAGTTCAGCTCTGATGTTTGGCGTGTATGGATGTAATTGTGACTTTTTTTCTGTTTAGCTATATTATACTGTAGGTTTTTAGAATTATCTGCGAGAGTGCTAACGCCAGTGTTTTTAACAGAATAATATAAGAACATATTTTCGATTTTTTTTATTTGTAATTTGTTTTATTCCTATAAGCCGTTCATAAGACAATTTTACACGTATTTTCTATTGTTGTAGTCCTTATTTTATCCCGCAATATAAATGATTACGTGGACCTATTGGACCTATTTGATATTCAGAGACCGGAAGTTTAGGCATTATGAATCAATAAAATAGACAGGAAAAAGGCATCATAAATAGCTAAAATAGGTAGGCAAAAAGACATTATAAATAGCTAAAATACGCAATAAAAGGCAATTACAAAGACCTTGCACTAGACCCACAACCTTTAAACTTTCCACAAAGGGGTTTCGGCAGCAAGAAAAGCTTTACATAAGTCGAATGCAAATTGAGATTTTCGACTCGATGTTGCAATTACTGTTGGAAGCAAAGAAATCATCTTCCCTGTAGCCTTAGGAAGTGCATTTTTGTATTAGGTTGTACTGATATGTTGCGATATTAAATATTTAGCTAGCTACAACAACGTCGCAATGAAAACTGAAAGAAAAATAACCATTAAAGATAACGTTAGAACCGCACTCATTGTTGCCTTGTCAAAAAAACACGAGCGATAATTAAAACGCTTACTGTTATACATTTTTGCACGGCAGCACTCATTGTTGCAAAGAGAATATGAACTGACTGAAAGACAATAATATACATTCGGTGAAGTCACTTCCATTGTAGCGGTTATAGAACTAAATTAAAATACACCTGTAGGCAATTTTTAATAATAAATTAATAAATAATAGATAAATAATAAAATAAAGGCAAAAACACTTTTTGTGAATTAGGCATTTCTATTAAAAAAGGCAGAAAAGGGCAACAAAAAACTGTGACGTTTCAATCACAAAGGTATAGTTTGTACAGATTTACTTTCAAAATGAAAATAGATTTAACACATTTTAAAAGGCATTCTGCCAAAGTTCCGGTCTCTGGATATTACAGAACAATGAATTCTTCTCGTATGAAACAGACATGTACGTGAACCCAAAAGAGATTTAAATTTTATGAGTAGTTAAACTAAAAAATAAGTCTAAGGTATATAATAACCATAGAGTTTTAATTACATCCCTTGCATCATCATATCACTAATTATATTATATTGGCATCACTGACTTAAATACTAAATTCTAAACATAGTTACACTGTTATATCACAAACAATTTAATAGAATCAGTAAAGTAATATTACTTTATTGTAAAATTACATATTCATACGTACAAAAGAATTGATTATTAAAAAAAGAGATGGATTACAAATGTAATCCACGCGAGTACTGGTGTCACAAATTATAGCGCGAGTACTGATTTTTTTTTTCATTTTAGCAGATTATTTTACGACGCTTTATCAACAGCTTAGATTATTTAGCTTCTGAATGAGATGAAGGTGATAATGCCGGTGAAATGAGTCCGGGGTCCTGAAGGGTTGATTATAATTCACCTACTGATTCGGAAATATAAGATCGTTCTATTCCTATAGTATGATTAGTAATGTATTAGTTATTAATTGTATTATCTCTACATTCCATTTTAAATCCTGTTTGTTTACACATTATAAATAATTTGGAAGCAGATAGCCTACATCGTTATTTGGCTCTCTTATTTACGTGAAATAGATTTATCATGTGTGACTGATTATTATGAAAGAACTGCAACCAGTATAGGGTAATTTTTAATTACTGGGAGTGATCACAAAAAATTCCAGATGCTTATGACGAAAATATTTGTAGTTTCTAACTAAAGCTCTTTTTAATAATTTATTTAATGGGACTATTTAAATTATAACCAGTTCGATTTCGAGCGTAACATGTTTTGGGCGAAGATTTAGCCTATATTAGTGTAATAATCACAACTGAGCTTAATAAACGGAATCTGTGGCAACTGGTGGGATGGTTGTTCAACATAACGAATGGACAGCAGATAATGCTTCCATCACCGAAGAACTCCCGACGACTAATGTAAGTGCTGCTGTTAGTCATAAGTGGAGAGACGGGAGATATTTAAGAGTGAAAGAGAGAGAATTTGTGTTTTTTTTTTCTAATTTTTTTATAAAGAGTAAGGTCTTCATAATACTAACTTAAGCCCAAACACAACAGCCTGACATATTAAATGCAACCACTCTAAATACATGCATTTAAAGGCAACCGTAAAAACGCAAAATAAGGAGCTCCAAGCTTCTTGTTTTAGTTTGGGTCAAAGCTCAAAGTGAATGTCAGCAATGACAGGACAGGAGTGGCCCTGTAATGGACAATCGAACGCAGAATAAACATATCGTATTTACCGGCGTGTTAAATGTACCAACAGGGAACTGAGTAGCACTACTTAGATGCCCCTGCAATAGAGTTACCGCCCAAACTCCATGATACAAAATCAAACAAGATGTTAAAAAAAAAAATATTCATTCGACAACCAGAAACAGAGTACTCCTCCCAAAATTGATTTTGTTTATGTCACTCAAAAGCCAGTGGAATTGATTATTATTCCTTACGCATAAGTTTCTCATACTGAATATGTACCGGGACATCATTTTATTTTTACTAAAATTTCTAATATTAACCCGGCTATACCTTTGAATTAAAGGTTGAGGATCGGAAACACTGTTTGTTACCCCTTCCACGATCGTAGTTTGATGAAACTAGCTTAAAATAAAAACAAATCACTTTACTGGGTATAGGAAGGAAGAAAAGTAGTGCATCCATTTACGTAAATTAGGAAATATTACGATTTTGATTTTTACAATTTTCGTTCGATTTTTATTTACTCAAAATATAGTGCAATATTAACAATACGTGCTTTTTGCTTACTAACTGAACTATCCAGGCGAACGTATTCATTATGCATTGTATAGTATACTGTGTACAGCACATGAGCATACAATATGGAGAGTGCATTTAAATTGAAAAATAATCAAAATCTGGATATTTTAAAAAATTGTTGAAAATGGTGGTCGTTCATTTCGATACACGCTTCAATTCTTTTGTACATATTCTTAAAGACGTTTTTAAGCATATCTTCGGAAATTTAATGTATTATTTCTTGAATGTAATTTTTTAATTCTTCTGTTGTAGGATGTATAGCAAACACAACTGTTTTACAGTAACCTCAAAGAAAATAATGCAAAGCACTCAAATCAGGCCACATGGAGAGTCATAATCCTGCTCATGTTGAAATAGTTCTCTACCTACTCTATAACAGTGTATCTAACATACTGTAAATTCAATCTTCACTTCTGTCCGATCCGCACAGAAAAATTTACTCAGACATGCTATCTGTTATCCGCCCAAATGGTTATGTCGCAGGGTCGTAGAAAGGGGGAAAATCACGTGACACTTACTTAACGAGGCCCTTTTATTTAAATTGTTTTTAAATTTTTTTGTATAATATTACGTTGTCACTAGCCTTTACAGAGAAACCGGGATGTGACGTAACCAAAGGACGTAACAGTACCTGTGCGAAAATACCTATGATTCAATAAATGAATGCTCTTTCTTCACTGAAAAATCCGACCATATTTCGGGAACGCACTGTACTCACTCAGTGGTGTGTACTGTACTATGACCGTATAACGCTGACTGCATATGTGGCCTTGGTTCTGTGTGAGGACGGGTGGAAGTTTACTAGTAGAAGGGGTGGAGTGAAGTACATTCCAAAACTCAGGTACAATAAAAATTGAAGTAAAAATAAAATGATGTCCCTGTATAATACAATAAAATGTTTTTTTATCATCCGAGTGTCTCCAGCGCACTTTATTCTGGAGACTTTTTTTTCTTGTTAGGAGGGAGGGAGGGAACATCCCACGCACTACGACCTGAGGTCTATTGTGGGATATGGAATGAGTTACGTGCCCACCGATCCTCTACGCGCACCGACCTAACCAGTCCCTACAGCCAACAGAATCCATGTACTTAATTTAATTTTCTTCCAGGTGTAGCAAAGTCTCTCGGCTTTTTCTCAACTAAGGATTTCCAAGTAATTTCTTGGATATCATTTCTTTCTACTGCTTTACAGATTTCAAACTAGTTCCATCCTCTCTATGCTGTTACTGGTTTTTATTAATGCGTGACCTATTCACATCGATTTCCTTTTCTTTATTTCTTCGCACAACAATATTTGTACTGATAAAAAAAACAATTCCTGGTTGCTGTTTAAATTTGGCCAGTAAATTTTATATATAGTTCTTAAATAGCAATTAAGAAATACTCCAATTCTATAGAGAGTTGGTTCATTGAATGTACAGGTTCCACATGCGTATAATAGGCTATATTTATTTTAAAATTATATTGGATATTAATTAGTTTACAAAGTGGATGGAGCATTTAAAAGACAAATTTTTCTTTGTTTAGACGGCTTTCTAACCACCATTATTTGCCACATTTCACTCAACTATCAATTTTTCAATTGCTATATGAATAATCAAATTTTATTCTTTTTATGTTTTTGTTCACGTCAGATTATTATATTGACGTTTAAATTTTCATTTTTAATATTTTATAAGAAATACAGGGTTGTCCATATATGACGCTCTCCTCACAGCGTAAGTCCAGAGGTATTTTCTGTTACACGCCTCACACATTTTCCGAGAAATCGGCCGCTGTTTCTACAGTAGTTACTCGTACTTTAGTTTCTGAAACCTGGTTAGCAGAAAAATGTTTACAAATAACATAAAATTGAATACAAGTTCATTTTATCACAAGATATGTTCAAAGTGATCTGCTTCAGTACATTTTTGACACCTGCGAAAATTGTTCCGAAACATTCGACTAATCACTTCTTACGAAATGTTCGAAATTACTTGAGGGATATTTTATTCGACTTTTTTAATACCTAACTTAAAACTAATAAAACTCGCTGAAATATTCTATATACTATTCTCAACCATTAGAAATTAGTAATTCCTCCAGTGTTCTCAAAAATAAATTACAAATATATGTATAGTTTGCACTACATTAAGAATGAATGAGTAATCTCTTCAGTATGTCACAAAAGACTGAAATGAACTGCACACATGCAACATCCGACAAACGCTCTTGAACTTTGGCGAGTACTGCATGCGCAATGTGAGAAGCAACGTTTCTGTGTGTCCAATGGTGTCATATAGGATGACTCTGTACTTCGCTGATGTTGTTGAACTGTTTGATTACAGACTTACGATAATCGGCAGCTGATGGTGACAGCCTTCATCTGCTTGTGGGGCGTCCGACTGTCAGGGTATCTGCTGTATCGTATTCTTAAGATTGGACGCGACAAACGTTTCGATGATAAGCGCAGCAACGTGATCCGTTTCGCTGTTTTCTGGACGTTCCAGGTGGGTGTGTGTGTTTGTGTGTGTGTGTAGTTTGCGAAAATATTGTCCGTGTCAAATTTCTTATTATTTCATTTGATGTTTTTTTTTCTTTATGTTCTGGTTTTGTTATTATGCAATTTTTTACTTTTGTTGTTTCTGCTCTAGTCCCAGTCCCTGTCCGTAACCTAATTATTCTTCTAGATGAAATCTTACGAATTGAACTTATGAATATAATTGAAGAGTGTGATCCCAAAACGCGTTCAGTCCGTTTTTATGAAAACACTGGGCTAGTTTTTATCCACCAGACTATGGACTGAACGAGTTTTCAAGTGACATGCACAATAACACAAACTTTTAGACAAGGATTTGGGGTTGTTTTGGAAGGAAATGGAGCTTAAAAAATAAAGATAGAAGTCTCAAAAAATCATATATGCATAAATCATAAAAATGTCCAAATGGACTGAGCGAATTTTGGAATCACACTCTTCAATTAACGATGACTGATGATTATGTAAAATTGGCTTGTACGTAAATCATACATACAGTCAACTCTGGATATAGTCAACTCGATTATAGTGAACATTCGGCTATAGTGAACCTAAATCGTTCCGTTTATAGTGAACCCTCACTTCGATTTTAGTGAACATTAAAAATTCAAGTTACAAGACTTGTATCCTACAAATTCTTATTTGAAGTCAGATCTTCTTGTATAAAATTGAAAGAATGTGTTGAGAACAACAGTCTAAGTTTCTTACTCCTTTAGTCAAAGGACAAAGGTATGATTAGTGATTCCTAGACAGTGAACTGTACTGTAAATCCAAGCATCGCGTGACGACTTTGCCTCACTCCACCGTCGAAGGGTTGCCATTCAGTTCTCAGGCACACTACTCTACTGTTATTTCTAATCCTCCACCGTCAAAAGGTCGCCTTTTGTTCTCAGAAACATTTCCACTATGATGGATAGCATCGAAACAATGAAAAATGAAATTGCCTTCTTTTATTAAAAGGGGATGGACATTATGTCCAGATCATAAATGAAGGTAAGAATGCGATGGCTTTCAAACTCCATCAACCCCCTTCCAGTTTCCATTAAGTGACCTGGGAAATTCCAAGACTGAGTACACAATCACACCACAATAGCGTTTACCATTTCTACCTGATCAGTATGTTTCTAGTGTTCGAACAGGGAATGTACTGTTTAAAAATATCGAAGAGTAAGTGTTTTCTTTGGAAGCTAAGGCGAATATTATAAGTGACATTGAACGTGGTCTTTCGCAAGTGGACGTGGGTCGACAGCATAGTTTAAGTAAATTCAACTGTGAGTAACAGTATGCAGTATATAGTGTAATCCATTCGACAAAAATGAAATATTTTAGTTACTGTAGCCTATAGTATTTTATTTTCTTGTTCAAATTTCAGTCATTCCTATCATTTAATGTTAGGGGAGAAACACTTCGGATTTAGTGAACCTCGGATACAGTGAACGAAATATGCAAGTCCGCAGAGGTTCACTATATCCGGAAATATACGTACAGTTTCCCTGGAAAGGAATGAGACGATTGAATATTCCTAAGTCTCAGATGTAAGACACTGTGCATGATCGGAGACCAGAGCACTGATACACAAGATAACGAATATTGAGTTACTTAAATGCAATCTATTTGGTTTGTTACTACCATCGTTCCGAAATTCACTTCAAATACTGCAAAAAATATGATAATATTACGTAGATAAAATATAAATATATACGTAAATCGTGTAGTTAAATCGACAATGGACCTTCATGACTAGATCGACACTCCGCACAGAAAGGAAAGCTTTCGTGTCGTTTCAATAGCTCAGACGCTAAGACTTCTGCCTGTTGTGTAGAAGAGAGCGAGTTCGATTCTTAGTCTACATCAACGATTTTTTTTTGTCTAAATAATGTTGAAATAGCTAAGTAACGTTGAAATAGAGTTTTACAAAGCCCTGAGATTAAGTGTTAATGATCACAGACAATACAAAATTACAAGTTAATCTAGTGAATGCATTTATACACACACACACATATATATATATATATATACAATGTAAATGCATATATATTAAAAACTAACACTTAAAATGAAATTAAAAAATATTCCTAAGCCACACAGACAAACTTTACAAAGGTTTAGAGTCCTTAGGCTATGTCATTTGCTGAGTAATTATTACAATATTTTATTAGTAGCTTTCCCATATGTGTAAGAAATGCACTCGCACAAAACACTTTTTGTTAAAAGTGTGGCTTTGGATTATTTCATTCTCACCCCTTCAGTTCATTTTAACTATTTTATCTACGTGTTTCCAATAGTGTTTAATTTAATGTGCATTCAATTTTATTCACGTTATGATTTAATGAAAAATCAATGTTGCCGTTATTGACTAATTACATATATTAATACTAATTATTAAATGCAACTGTTAAGTAACCAATTGCAGTATCTTTTGCAAAATCTTTAATGTTTAAGTTGTCAATAATTTTTCTGCACCATATACTATAAGACGTTAAAAGACTTTGCAATAGATTTGGAATCCTCTACTTTATAATCACTTGTTTTAATGAAAAAAAAATTTTCTTTCTTAGAATATCTACAAGTTTAACTTCAATAACATTCCGAATAGCTTTAATTGCATTATCTGAATTTTGCACTTTTCTATTCAAATGTATTCTATTTCTCTCTTTCATAATTTTTGATAAATTACACTGTACTTCTTGTAGTATTTAAGAACATGAGGATCATTACATTGCAGCTCATTACATAGAGATTCTTCTTTTTAATACATGAGATTTTTAAGTCCCTGCGTTATTAACATTTTTTTACTTTTGAATTTTTTCATAACATTGAGTGGAGAACATCCACTGAGGTGATTCTGAAATTAAGTGAAAGATACAATACATTTACTCTTAATATTAGTAGTACCAGTATCATATACGCTTTTCCAAGATTCATTTTGTAGACATAAATGTAAATAATCACTAGATAGGCTACAGCATTTACGACCCTTTTTTAGTTTTTAAATTAATATTTTGAAATTGTTCAGTGACATTGGAAACATTTAGGATTTGTTTATCATGTTCAGACAAGCCATTGATTATAGGTTCTGTCGAATAGAAATTCAGTCTAATTCTGTGTACAAAACTTTTATCAATGGCTGTGCTACATCAGCTTGTATGCTGGTGGAAAAATTACGCTACGACTAAGGTTGTCAGTTTCAAGGAGTGAATTTAATTTACTTTTACGGAAAAGTTCAGAGAGATAATCTATGTTTATGTCACTACAGAATAGCCACCTATGCCCACCGACGCCCTCGAAATCGAGACGAATTGTGGAGTCAAGTTGTTGACACCTGGGAAGATCTCGCCGGGGATCAGAACCTATTCCACAATCTCGTGACATCCACGCCGGATTGACTTAGAGCTGTAATAGAAGCTGATGGCATGTGGACAAGATTTTAAGTTAACAGGTCTCTTTTTGTTTCTTATGATTATTGTTTGAGGAAGAATACTTTTAACTTCCAAGGAAGATTTTTGACGAGGTTCAGCCCACTTGTAAGACCCAGAAATTGGGCATAAATTATTCCATATTTTTCGACAAATTAGACAGTCGAGGAACTCTGAAGAAAATAATTACATCTCAATAAAAAAAAAGTTTTACCCGGGATCGAACACGAGACGTTTCGGTTATACAGTGGAACCGACACGCTACTATATGAGCTACCGAGACAAGACAGCGACAGCAGCAGTCCAGAATGTAGATCCCATAGCAGGCGTTTGCCATTCGGTACAGAGAAGCAATTATATTTTGTGACTCGAGCTATGTTGTGAAATCGTGGCCTTAAATGGCTATCTTCTTCGTGATTCTTATTCTGGTCCTTGTCCTTGTAACAATTCTTGTTGTATATGTCATGGTATTTATTGTTACGTCGATATCGAGTGAACCGCGCTGTAGAACTTTAACTTCCGACGACCAAGAGTCGTCTCATTCCTTTTAAGGGTAACTGTACATACATACCTGAAACAAGTTATTAGCAGAAATATTCCTGCGCCTATCAGCATTATAAATCTCTTGGGGCTCTTTGAAAGAGTTGGGCACTGTTCTTCGGAGTTGAAGATTGGTTCTGGCATAATTATCTTGTTTATATAAATACAAAACTAATCGAATCTGAGTTGCCGACATTTATCCGAACCATGAGGCTTTCCCGAGTTCAGCTCAGAACATAATGCGTGGGCTTCCTTGTTAATTGTTTACATTAAGCTGAGGACGCAGCTCTGTTGCCACATTACATACTGTCAATCTCTATTACTAAGTTATTTGAACTGTACTGAGAAAGACGTACTTCAACCACATTTAGATACACAGTACAAAAAAGCATTTCCTCCGTTGAAACGTATCTACTATGAGTTGTGTTGACGTAAGTTTCGGTTACGTTTTCCGGAGGGTACGCAACCATCGAAACATTGTGTTCAATTATTAAATAGGCTAAGTGACGAGAAACAAAAGAAATCTATAAGATTCTCAAAGTCATTTCAGTGTAGAATGTCTTCTTGCCAGTTGTAAATATTTCGCAGTTGAGATATGGTAGAGATTCATTGTAACACCTAATCTTGTGAGTCTCTCACACAGACCTCTCATGTATTTGCTGTATTTTTAACTAATTATTTAACGACACTATATAAATTGCCCTTCTTTTGGTGGAAATGATGATAGCGAGATGATATTTTGGTGAGGATTCGTCATAGGATTATCTGATATTCATTTTACAGTTACGGAAAACATCTGAAGCAACACAACTAGTAATCATCTCAAGCGCGATTCGAACTCAGGACCGACCGCAAGACTCGGAGCACGAGTCCAGTTCGCTACTTCTGGACCACGTCAGTGCGATATTGACAAGGGATACGTGAACGTCAAAATTGAGTTGCAACATAAAATTCGGTGGGTTTAATAGAGAATGCAAATACAGTAGTCGCGGAGAAAGATATGACTTTTGACATCTCTAGTAAAGTACGTGGAAGGAAGGAGTGCGACGTTGCAACTAATACCATTCCATCTTTCTCGATGACAGACAGCTCGATGACGGTGCACGAACGGACAGGCAGGAAGGAAAGTAGGACATGAAGGGAATATAACTATGTAGCAACGTCGTGTTCACTTCCTATGTGGTACCAGAAAGGCGAGTGACGTAGCCAGTTCCTAATGAATGAGGGATCCTGGGAACGGATGGGAGTTAAAATATACCTTACAGAGCTGTCACAAGTTGCTTCTTTGCCTGCTTGAGCTTTAAATGGCTTATCTGTTTAAGTACAGAGGATTATAAGGATAGCGGCGAAAGAAGAAAGTGTTGTTAAGAATCTGTACGTTTAGAAATATCACTATGAATTCTTCCGAATGGACAAGAATTTTGTGAACTGGGTCGTTTGCATTAACCACATCCGGACCGTGATAATATGTATCCAGACTACTCAGTACTCCTGGCTTCACAAAGTCCATTAAACATGCCTTCTTATAGTTTGGTATGTCAAAATACACTATCTACCAAAAGGTAATTGGGCACTGTTTTTACCCCTTTAGAACCTCGTGGTACCACCTCTTGTTGCTGCAAAAGCAACCACCCTGTCAAGCATGCTCTCCACTAGTTTGTGTAGGATATCCACTGGAATGCGTCACCAATCCTCTTGCAACATGGCACTCAGTTGGACAATGGAAGTTGGCCGCATCTCCCGAGACCTCAATCGCCGGTCCAATTCGCCCCTAAGGTGCTCAGTGGGATTGAGATCAGGACTCTGTGCAGGCCAGTCCAACCGGTGAACATTATTGTCTGCATACCACTGCATAGTAGCCGCCGAAACATGGCACCTAGCATTGTTATCCTGGAAGTAACAAGGGTTCATTCCATAGAAACGCCACAGTGTTGGGAGCATTTCTTTATCCAGAATTGTACAGTATGCCTGTGAATTCATTGTGCCACGAGCAACCACCAGTAGTCCCACACCGTAGTACGAGAAACACCCCCATACCGTCACTTCACTGGCACCAAATTTCCTGGTAGGCACTATACACTCTGGTAGAAGCCGTTCCCCGGGTAGCCGCCCATACCCATACCCATATACGTCCATCAGACCGAAATAGTATGAATCTCGATTCGTTACCCCATAGAACCGATTTCCACTGCTCCAGTGTCCAGTTGCGATGGTCCAAACACCACTAGAGTCTCTGAGCTTTATTCGTATTCGTGATATGCGGCTTATGTGCCGCTGCTCTTCCGGAATATCCGAGTGGGTGGGCCTCTGTTCGCAATGTTCCAATGGAAACAGACACGTTTGTCGCTTCTTGAAACTCCTGTCTGTTGGTAGCCATTGGTGTGTCCTGTTCTTTATAATCTCACGTTTTAGGGTTCTGTGACCTCTGTTGGTCAGAATTTTCGGTCGCCCTGAACGTTCACCATTGTCACAATGTCCATCGACCTTCCACTTACGCAGGACGAATGCTACTGTTGATTTGGGCCTGTTTACCTTAGCGGCTATTGCCTTGCTAGACAGTCCAGTGAGGTGGCAGCTCACAATTATGCCCTTATCAAAGTCTGATGGCTCTCACCACGCGCCATCTCTTTCTCAACTGGTTCTTTTGCTCACTGCAACACATACCGGCGACAAGAGTCAAATTACATACTAAATTAACTAAAATCATGGGTGCCCAATTACTTTTTGGTAGATAGTGTATATCCAAGTCGGTTCAAGGCTCCCGTTGAATATTCATAAGAGGGGATGTACACCTTTCGCTAATATAATTTCACTATATATCAACATTTTCTTCCTCACAATCTATAAATCCTCTGAAAATAATAAGTGGCCTGCTTAATATACACAATCTGTACATACTTTTAATGTTTTAGATGACCTAATTGTTATTTATTTTAATTATGAATTCGTGGAGTATTTTGTTAAAGCGGGCAGCATTCACATGTTAAGGGTATGAAATATACTGGGTGTTCAGATCAAAATGTGTCTTGGCTCGCTGTATGCCGTCATGTGGCTAGCTGATGAGCCTAGAGAATTCAATCTTCCTACACTTCCGCAGCTCAGGTGTATAACCTAAGAGGCAGAGAAGCTGGCTAGCAAGTACGGCGTTCATTCTGAAGAATACGTACCGATACGTACGGTAACGCCGGTAGTGGCAGAAATGTGAACTGTTTGGAAATACGTACTGTCGGGATATGGGGAGAGGGTTAAGACGATTACTTACGTATTTGTTGACATTAACTTCGACGGTCAACATGGACACGGAGCATTTGATTTGTATTGTGGAATGTTACCGTACGCAACCGATGATAACAAATACCCTGCGTACGACTTGCCGGCGCAAAACACAGTTGGAAAGAGGTTATGGTAGCACACAGACCATACAGACCGCCATCTGTTGCTACGACGTTCAAGTTATACCGTACACGTTCTCAAGTTCAGATTGAAGAACGCCTTAAATAATAGGCAACTTCTCTAACATATAAGCTGAAACTCGCTTCAAATAGGTGACCCAACAACAGTGACGTCATGACACACTTTGAAATGAACACCCAGTATTTTCTCTTCATATGAAGCGAACTTTCCGAAATGAGTCCTAGTTCACAACACATTTTTCACTGTGGTTCACTCAAAGTGTATCGTACGTATGTAGTACCACTTTAATATGACATAACTCGCGATTACAAATCAAACGAGTGGTCGCACAGGTCTAGCTGCTCTCGATGCCGAGATATTACTGAGAGAGACAGGGCAGGGCAGCACTGCTAATTTTAAACACAAATTCAGCACCCTCATACCCATACTAAAGGGTGGTAGCGTCATTGGGCGTGCTCAGAGAAGTTAAATTTGTTGATGTCGTAACTATTATATAGTAACATTATAGTAACATTATCTCCGCTGTGTCTCATAGTTTGTTACAGTAAGCATCTGAATGTGTGTCATTTTATTTTGTTTCACTACTGATCCCAGAACGGGTGTCCATATCCTGTGTGCAACTGATTTCTGTGGAAACCTTTATGAATAACTCCCACACTATAAACGAACTTAAAGAGAATATAAGAAAAGAAATTAGAAGAATTATGAAAGAGAATTTTTGCGCGTTAATGAAAATTTTGTCAAGAGTATGAATGCAAACGGACACAGCTTTAAATAACTCCTATGATACGGATTAGTACTTGCTATGAAATAAAAATGTATTTGTTAGCATGTTACCGGATGGACGAGACGAAACGCCACCAAAGCTGCAGAAAACTAGTCGCCGGAGTGCCACTACCTGCTCCCGGGTTTATGGCCCTGTTATTGTTGGACTAGATCCAGCGCAAAGTACATATGAATTAGTTCGCAAGGTCTAATTGAATAATTAACAGAAATCTAGCAATAATTCATATTTTTTACCGTTCTTGTGCGCAGTAATAATGGGTCCGCCAATTTACTCAGACGTGTGCAACAATCGAGAGAATATTTTCGGACTACCAGATCCCGCGCAACAAAATATTGCAAAAAGCAGTTTTCAATTTTGTGCTGAGTGCCGAGTGTGTAAGTTGTGTCATGAGGTACAGTACAGAACAATGCACTTTTATTTGTAGACTAATACTTTCGCAAAAAGATGTTCGTGGAGAAGCTGTCGTCGTAAGTTCCGTCGGCAATTTCCCGATTCCCCTGTGCCGGATAAAACAACAATATATCGACTAGTAAAGAAATTCAAAGATACAGGTTCCCCCGACCTAAATCCTTGTGATTTTTATTTGTTGGGGATATTAACGAGTGTAGCATGCAGAAACAACCCTCGCACCTTGAATGAACTTATGTAAAATATCCAACAAGAAGTCCGGAACATTAGTGAAAATGAACTTCAAAAAGTGTCAGGAAATGTGCTCAAAAGATGTGAAGCTTGTTTGAATGCAGAAGGCCCCATTTCCATCAATTACAAGAATGAAGTAAGCTTTTATGTTTTTATCGTACTACATATTACAGTCGCTTTGGCAGTAAGCTTTTTATGTTTTTATTGTACCGCATATTATTATCGCCCTTTGACGGTAGGAAGACCACTCCTATAGCATGCGGGGGCCGCTAGACTTCGGGTTAAGATATGGCGTTTCCTCTCGTCCACCCGGTGTAATAAATCAAAGTTTCATGACTAGAGGAAGTTACGGATCGATAATGACTCAACTTACGCCTACCACGCATGCATGGCTCGTGCGCGCATTCCAAGCCGAGGGACCGAATGGAGTGCTGTGTATTTTTATTTGCAATTTTCAAGCCTCGAAAAAATAGAAATTAGAAGGAAGTTAATTCTCAAAATAGCCTACTGAACTACAAATAAATGCACAGGTATTCAATAATATTCTAATCATGGTGATAAATTATGTGTATTTTTACTTTAACCGAAATGAATTTAGTGTGTTCTGTGTTACAGAGAATATTGCTGTATGAGGGATGCTATGAGAGCTGCAGCAGTGAGATGCATATTTTAATTACTGATGTTGTTTAACTGATATAATTACAGGCAATCTGGGTGTACGTGGTGAGTTTGCCGGTGATATTCATCAACTCGCCACACAACGCAATCCCTCCCGCCCCCCGCACTATGACGACGCTGGACTCTGCTGGCACGGGGCTCTTCGTCATAGGACTTCTGGCAGAAACTTACGCGGATTTGCAGAAGTTCCAATTTCGACAGGACCCTGCCAACATCGGCAAGTGGTGCAATGATGGTGTGTACCATTATGTTTTGCCTGTTTGGTACAAATTCAATTCTCAGTTTTTTTGGGGGGAAAATTTGAATCATTTAACGCTGATTTCCTAAACATTTCTCATTTTGACATGTGAATAGGACCTGCGTTTGTTCAAGCCTGAGACTAATACGACTACACGTCTAGAAAGTAAACATAAAAGGGGAGCTCTGACCTCTGACGTAGCAAAAGAAATGTGTTTGCTGTGAATATGTGTAGCGAGTCTATGCAGATCGGTTCTACTCCAACCTCGTACATAATCTATTGGCCGGCGACTATGTGGTCATACGCTGGAGTATGGACAGGTCCGTACACGCTTCCCTACGCACTTCCGCACCACGGGCGCTCCACACTACTATCATATAGACCAAGCAGAAGGAAATGACTACCTGAGAGTCCTGAAACCGGTTTGCATAGGAACGCTCTGTATATTACAGTACTGTGGGTTGGGTTGGTTTGCTTGCTTGGTTTGTTTGCTTGGTTTTGACCGGTGGCTTGCTTGGTTTTGGATGATGGCTTTTTGATTTGTTTGCTTGGTTTTGACCGGTGGTTTGCTTGATTTTGGATGATTGCTTGTTTGATTTGTTTGCTTGGTTTTTACCGGTGGCTGGTCTGGTTTTGGTTGGTGGCTTCCTTGCTTGTTTGTTTTATAATTACATTGTTGACAGTTTCATTATTGTCAAAATGTACTATCATACTATTTCACAGTAGCACAAATTACCTACATTATGACAAAAGTTTGAAATTATTCAAAAGTTTGATTATTCATAAATAATTAATTGAAATGTAGCTTATCTGCTTAATACCTCTCCTTAATAATAATATTCGTACTTCACAACACACACTATGTTGGCCACAACTTACATCTATATTCAACTTGAGAAATATCACTAAATTTGTAATACTTGAGGTTTCCGGCGCTGGGTATGGTGATAGTTGTTTCGAAGCTTTCGATGACTAGCTTTGCCATCTTCTTCAGGGATTGAAGTGCCGTGGGACGAATTAATTAATTAAAGATAGGGAAAATGGGAGAAGAAACTTTAAAAGGTACGCGAAAACGTTTCCTTAAAAAGGAGTTCGGGGTTGATAAAAACTGAATATGTGAGCTCCAAGCCTGTTGGGCACTTGTCTCACTCCAAGTTTTTTTGCTCCACTGAAAGAGCTCTAGAACATTTTAAGGGGAAAAAGCCGAAAATGTACGTGACCTACTAGCTATCACGTAAGTGAGGGGGAGAGGAAGGCACTGGAGAAGCTGACTGTAGGATCGGAAGAAGTTTGGGTGAAGTTCCTGGGTAGCTCAGTCGGTATGTGTTGGCGCGCTCAAAGGTCCCGGGATCGATACCGGCCCCGGAACGATTTTTCTCTTGAAATTATTCAAGTCTGCTTCACAGGGAGCTTCACCTGAAAGCTAGATTTGCATAATATATACAGTACGTTACTGCAGGTACGTTAACAAAAAAACACAATTTCAAGACATACAAAGTTTGAGTGAACTCCATGTGGGTTTCTGGAGTCTTGTCACCCCACTCGAGATATGTGGATATAAAGGGAAAAATTGAGACGGTGTCGAGTGAAGCTTCTGTGTAGCTCAATCGGTAGTGAGTTGGCGCGATCAGCCAAAGGTCCCGGGATCGATACCCGGCCCTTTAACAATTTTTCCCTTGAAAATATTCTGGGTTTAATATTCCTAATTATGTCAAGTGAAGAATACAATGTGTGCATTTCTGCGTTGTGTAACTTTCTCCATTATCCTGTAACTTCATTCCCCTTACCCAAAATATTTTCCTAAATATCTTACTCTCAAACACCCTTAACCTCTCTTCCTCTCTCAAAATGAAAGTCCAAGTTTCACAACCTTACAGAACCGGTAATATAACTGTTTTATAATTCTAACGTTCAGTTTTTTAGAGAGCAGACTGGATGACAGATGCTTCTCAACCGAATAATAACAGGCATTTTCCATATTTATTCTGCGTTTAATTTCCTCCCGAGTGTCATTTATACCTATTACTGTTGGTCTGAGATATTTAAATTTTTCCACCTCTTCAAAGGATAAATTCTTTTTTTTAGATTTATTTAATAATAACATATACATAAAAACGTTACATTAAAGTACCCCGAAAGAGCAAAGCTCGTGATCGGGGACAGTTCCGTTACATAAATAATCAAATACTTTGTTTTTCGAGGTTTACTTCAAGACCTATCTCCTTACTTACTAGTTTTCCCTAATCGTTTTTTTAATTTTTTCTAACATATTCACGTCATTCGCATAAACAAGCAGCTGATGTAACCCGTTCAATTCCAAACCCTTCCTGTTTTCCTGGACTTTCCTAATGGCATATTCTAGAGCAAAGTTAAAAAGTAAAGGCGATAGTCCATCTCCTTGCTTCAGCCCGCAGTGAATTAGAAAAGCGTCAGACAGAAACTGGCGGACTATGTTGTACGTTTCACTGAGACAAATTTTAATTAATCGAACTAGTTTCTTGGGAATACCGAATTCAAAAACAGTATTATATAAAACTTCTCTTTTGACAGAGTTATATGTCTTTTTTAAATTTATGAATAAGTGGTATATTGTGCCCTTATAGTCTCATTTTTCTCCAATATCTGTCGAATACAAAAAATCTGATCAGTAGTCGATCTATTACGCGTAAAACCACACTGATGATCCTCAGTAATTTCATCTACATATGGAGTTAATCTTCTCAGAAGAATATTGGACAAAATTTTGTACGACGTCAACAAAAGTGATATTCCTCGAAAGTTACTACAGTTAGTCTTGTCCCCCTTCTTGAAGATAGGTACAATTATGGACTCCTTCCATTGATCTGGCACAATTTCCTTTTTCCAAATAGTAAGTACAACCTTATAAATTTCACAAGATATTGCGCTTCCACCCTCTTGTATTAATTCTGCTGAAATTTGATCGATACCTGGAGACTTGTACTTTTCAGATTTTCTATCGCAATTTCGACTTCAGAAAGTGTGGGTTCGGGTATAAATGGCTCAGCAGTTTGTATTTGAATTTTGTACCGATCATTTCTATTTGGCCTATGTACTTACATTTTATAGTTGCCCAAAATAGTTTTTCCATCTGTTCAGGATTAAATGAGAGTCTGCAAGCAAGTCACTATTCTCACCTTTGGCACAACCATTGAAAAGTATACATCTAGAAAATTGGCGAATCCAACAACCATGCGTATACAATACTTACCCTTGTGTTATGAAAGAACTTTAAATTTTATACCTCCAACTGTTGATAATAAATGGGTTAAACTAAAACTGAAGAGTGTTGTTAAAAAAAAAATCCAGCATATTCAAAACTCTGTGAAGTGCAAAATGAATTAAATAGCGAAGAGGCACAAGATAGTACACAACATTATAATACAGTAAATATCAACTATTTCAAATTCTCACCAATAACATCGTGTGATATCTAAAGAACATTTTCTCAGTTTGAGTAACAATGAACACAGGTTTATAGTTGGCAATTTACGAATGTACACAGTTGTACATTGCAACAAAATCAGTGACATTTAAAGTACACTATTATTATTTTTTTAAATATATCACCGTCTTCTACAAATAAGAGGATGAGGTAAGTCACTTTTGTAAATGTGTGTTACAGTCTATTTGTTTTAGTCTCCTAACTATACCGAGCAATGTTTTGATTCAAGCATTTCAGTCTCTGTACCGAACCACACTGAGTTAGTGTAAAAAACACGATGTGTATAAACGCGAGTTAACTTCATGGGTTCGGTGTCCGAACTTCCATCCCTACTCATGAGGCAGCTTAGTTGATGAGCCTTATTAACTAATCGACACATAGGTGCTGCGCACAAATCACTCTGCGGTACTGACGTCGATTCCTTCTCTATTTCGTTGAAAGTTAACTTTAATTTAATATGTACAGGAGTGGCAAAAAAACCGGACCAACCCTTGTAGCTGATTTCAGAGCCTTGTTCACAGTGACAGCTCGATAGACTGGTAACTAAGACTTTCGTGGTTCGAATTCTGCCTGGAAAGGAAACTTTTTTGTTCCTTATTCAAATTTATTCCCAATACTTTTCGATTGCAGCGATATTTTACTACGTAATTAACTTATTATTCCCAGAACATAAATTTTACCAGATTATTTTCTAATGGCTTTCGAAATGGGCTACGTAAGCAGTAGAAACTACAATAATTTCAATAGATTACTCGCTATCTTGTGAATGCGGGCTTGGCATGCGCAGTGGCTCATTTCGGGGACTTTGAGTATTCCGTCGGTCCGGTTTTTTGCCACTACTATACAAGTAATTGATGCAAGTTTTCATAACTTCTAAAATTTGGTTTCAAGAAATATAATTTTGCAGAGGGTGAGTATTGCTATGGCTGAAGCATTTTCGGATGAATACAGGCTATTTTGTTTCATTGAACAATATTCATTGCATAAATCATCAAGCACAAAGTCGTTTGTCAATTTTTTGTATGCTCACATTTTATTCTCTTTTTTAATTAAATACTTGTGCATACTTCTCGAATGAATTGACTCTAGGTATTTGCATATGAATCAAATCTATTGAAAGGTTTGTGCATAGACAGACAGGCGACAGGCCACAAACCATTATTTTCGATTTTGAGAATGCAAGATCAGATTCCGAGAAATCGGTATTTTTATAGCACCACAATAGTTTCTTTATACTGGACCTACATATAATGAGAAGTAAAATAAATTAATTTTTCAGTTGACAGTCTTTTCATGGGCAAATATGAATTCTTTACTTGTACAGGGAGAACAGAGTTACCATATTTTAACGACCAGGCACTTGTATGATGTATCGTAAAGTATTTGTTATTACTTTTTTCAGGTCTGTGGAGACTATCACGACACCCTAACTACTTCGGCGAGATCGTACTGTGGTGGGGCATCTTCATAATTTCGCTCAACGTGCTGGAGGGCCTGGAATGGTTCGCCATCCTGTCCCCCATCTTCACGACCCTCATCATCCTATTCTTGTCCGGGATGCCTCTGCTCGAAAAGTCCTCAGATGAGAAATACCGCGAGTAAGTCTGCATTTTAATCTCCTGAAGAGTGGTCGTGGTAGTAGTGGTGACAACAGTAGCAGCAGTCCTTTCGTTCCGTAAGGATCATAGTGTGTTTGAGAAGCACGTCCATCAGACTGTTGCCTGCCAACACGTTGACTTCGCTCCACGGTTTGACTGACTAACTGACCTCTTCGAAGTTTTCTTCGGTCTTCCTTTTCTTCGTACACCTTTGGGTTCTAATCGCTTCCAGGACGATAAGTCCATTTATACCATATCCATATTACATATCACGTTTACACACATTCATGCCCACTTTTGTTTTTGTTCAGTTTTATTTTCGGGTCCATGTGACCTATGTCCACACAAGTTTATGTTCATTTTTATTTATGTCCAATTTTCATATATATATATATATATATATATATATATATATATATATATATATTCACTTTTATATTATATGTTCATTCGCGGAATGTGAAATGCATAATGTGTATTTATTTATTTATTTAGGCAGAGTTAAGGATGCAAGGTGCTCCATCAGGCATAATTAAACAAATACAGTGTATGCATCATTATTATTTATTACAATTATTCTTAGATTTCTGTTTTATTGCTTATTTAGACTATTTATCGACAAAATCCGCGTATTAAAAATAAAATTTGACAAGTAATATCAATTCCTTTTGTGCCATTGGCACATGTTCAGGTTGTTTTTGATAGTCATATACAGGGTTATTCAAAAAGGAAGAGCAGATTTCAAATATTTATTTTAAACAAACTATAAACAGTAGAAATGCTTACCGCACACCATTGGATAGAGGAAGGTTTAAAGTTTTATAGTCCATGAGGTTCCAAGCACTCAACATGCGCATCATGTGTTACGCGACAAACATCAAAACGGTGGTCCATTTCTTGCCACACAAGAATCAACTGGTCCCTAATTATGGAATTCACGGCTTCAACAATTCGATGTCGCAGATCTTGAAGAGTAGCAGGGAGGTGTGGTACAAACACCCTGTCTTTTATGTACCCCACAGATAAAAATCACAGGGGGTAAGGTCGGGGACCTGGGGGGCCACATACGATGAACACGATCTTCTCCACCTCTTCCAATCCAACGTCCCGGAATGGTGTCGTTCGGATAATGCTCCATTAAAAAGAAAGTTCATACACTTTCTTTACAGAAACGGCGCAAAAAACATTC
Source organism: Periplaneta americana (assembly GCF_040183065.1). Taxonomy (NCBI): domain Eukaryota; kingdom Metazoa; phylum Arthropoda; class Insecta; order Blattodea; family Blattidae; genus Periplaneta; species Periplaneta americana. Next base: position 116,363,578 of record NC_091118.1, on the reverse strand, counting down.
ACCTTCAGTGAGTTCTTGCAACGCAAGAATTTTCAGTCCCTCAAATTCGGACTGGCGAGTAACTGCGGCGGACAGGCCGTTGCTGTTTCCGCTTTGCTTATGGCCCCGGATCGAGCAGCGCGTGCAACCAAACGTTAAGAAAAAAAAAGTGAACCTTCCTCTATCCATTGGTGTGCGGTAAATGCTTCTAGTATTTATACTTCGTTTAAAATAAATATTTTAAAGCTGCTCTTTCTTTTTGAATAGCCCTGTAGATAATATTGAGACTGAACTGATGGATTTAGTGAGTCGAACGAATTTACATAAGAGGAACATCTGCTCGAGGAAGGAGAAGAGAAATATCAGCAAGACTGCAATCTGAAACATGGAAAACTACGATCATGTTGTGACAGGACAATATCAAACAACTAATTTAGTTCAAAGAAGACACAATCCTTTCCAAAAACACATCGTTACACATCACATATCGATATGAATTCATTAAGAACACCAAAAGAATAATTAAATTATTACAACACAAGTGCTGGACGGGGATCGGAATTTGCGCCATCCCATTAAACCAATGGTCGGCATTTTATATCTTCGGTCGTGCTACAGTGATCGCAACAAACCTACTACTAGCTCATTCACCTCGTGTAGTCGGGCCAGGGCATCGCCCTGGTAGTTTTTTAAACCAGAAAAATAAAACAATACTCACATTTGTGAGAATTATAATGGCCAGTGTCAAAAATAGCAGCTTGCCGCTTGTAATTATCGTCTGGAAAAGGGATTGTTCAGCGCTTCCAAGAAAAGCAAGTAAGGGTGGGTGTGGTACCGTTAAGCCATCAATGCCAATAGGCGAGGCAGCGACGGCCAATGATCTTGAAGGTTCAGAAGAGGAATTATTTCGTATTTCTAACGGTTGCAGTATTAGTGAGACGTTAGACGTGTGAAGAGAACTAGTGAAAACAAAGTAACTAATTATTTCTCAAAACTTAAAAGGTGTATTATTATTATTATTACCGATATTATTATTATTATTATTATTATTATTATTATTATTAGTAGTAGTAGTAGTAGTAGTAGTAGTAGTAGTAGTAGTAGTAGTAGTAGTAGTAGTAGTAGTAGTAGTAGTAGTAGTAGTAGTGGTAGTGGTAGTGGTAGTGGTAGTAGTCTCTCAACTTATTGAGAGCAAATGCTCGATAACTTTCGGAGCCAGACTCTGGGTTCATTTGACCGTAATTATCATCTTCATCTCCATCCATCCTGCCTACTTCCATACTCACATGTAGGGACCGGATTTTTATGTAATATCAAGGTGTGAAATATGTACATATTTATGTAAGAAAAATAAGCTGAATATGTACCAAAATATGTGAAATCATGAAAATATTTGATATCAATATCTGGTAGGTATAGGATAGGTAAGACTCTCCAGTTGTGATTTCATAGAGCACTCGACTTTTTTACCGCACATTACTATTTTTCCATTTGTAGTAAAAGCTTCATCCATCGCAATCCATGATTTTATTTTGTCATTAGGGGCAATTTTAGTTAGTTAAAAGTAGTAGATAAACTCACTTGCACTTTATACTGTAAGTACTAAAACTAGAGAACTGAGTGAAATGAATAACACAACAGTACTACAAGCACTGTTTCGCTTTACTGGATTAGGAGAAAATGAGAGGAGATGTGGAACACATGCATTTTCGCTGCTCCCTGTAAAAAACATGCTCCCTGTAAAAAACAAAGTACTGTACCTACTAAAACCTCAAACTATAGGCATTTACAAACTGTTGTTTGTAAAGTGACATTCCTGTCTCATTCAGGATTATTCCAGCCGAGAACCATACTTCCTAATTACTCGGAAAATTCCATTTCCGTATAGGTCTACTAAATTTAAAGTAAAGATGTCAAACAATAACCTGAAAAGCTATTTATTTAAATCTTTCAACATCTTTCCAGTTTGTTCCTTTACTCCAGCTTCTTTTCAAAAGTCGGCTACTTTATTGCGGCTCATGTCAAACTTGACACGGGTTTTCCCAGGAAGGATTAGGAAGAGGATTGGTAAGGTTACAAATTGCATGGAAACGGCTTGCAGAACGTGTGCAGAACAATTTTATTATAGTCTGAGACAAATCATCTCATCCTCGTCCCACTCCACCGCAAGAAGGCATCGCTACTTCCCCAGCAGAAGTTTTTCCCCCCTTTTAGAGAAGTAAAAATGAATAAAAACCCCTAAATATGTACACTTATGTAATATCAAGCCATAATATGTAATATGAAACAAATCATCTCATCCTCGTCCCACTCCACCGCAAGAAGGCATCGCTACTTCCCCAGCAGAAGTCCCCCCCCCCCTTTTAGAGAAGTAAAAATGAATAAAAACCCCTAAATATGTAGACTTATGTAATATCAAGCCATAATATGTAATATGGGGTAAATATGTAAAAATATGTAGTATCAAATTTTAATATATTAATGGTAATTACAATATTCGCAAAGATTTGCTATTTATATACGGTTAGGTTGAAAGGAATATAATATGTAATTACATAAAACTCCGGTCCCTACTCATATGTCATTTTCTCATACGGGGCGAACATGATCAGACATAATGAGTGCCCCAATCTCAGAATATGATCATTCATCATCATCGCCAAAAAGTAGGCAGAGGCGCAAATAGCTACGCGCCAATATGTACAGCGTTAGATAAAACATTAACAGCCATACAATATATAGAATTTAAAAAAAAAAAAAACATTACTGATAAGTATAACGCTAATGTATCAAAACTTAAAAATGACAGTAGGCTATTTGAAACAAGCCCTCTGTCTCGTGTGTTGCAGCAACGCTGAGTACCGCTATTACAAAGCGTCCACGTCGCCGCTGATCCCCATCCCGCCTTCCTTCTATGTGGAGGTGCCGCGATTCCTGAAGCTGCTGTTGTGCTGCGAGTACCCGCTGTACGACTCGCTGGACGTCCCCGTGCCTGTCGCGGCCAGTATTTCGCCGACATAGCTACAGCAGTCGGGCCCGAGCTGCATCACCACCACCACCTTGTGATGTCAATTACAACACAGCAATACAACTACATATCTACGCTGGGCTAGCTATTTACTTGAATAATTTTCCCCACTTCATTACTGATGGACGCATCATTGAAGGCAGGTGGTTTGTGATGGGGAGCATTTCGAGGAACTAGAGGAATTATTTAATGTCCCTCAGAGGTGAACTACTTCAGTTACATTGTAATGAATTCGTTTATTTTTTAAATCTGTTATTTAACGACGCTGTATCAACTATATAGTTATCAACCGTGAATGGAATAATTGTTATAGCGAAATTACATTTGGTAAGGTGAGTCTAGGGTTTAAATGAGATTACCTAGTATTCGCCTTACAGTTTGGAAAATCTCGAAAAAGAGCGAATCAGGTAATCAGCCTAAACTACAATAGAACACACATCTAAGGCCAATCTCGGACCAAAAATCCTCCTTGCTATTTCTAGGCTATGTCAGAATAGTGACTGGAAATTATATCGGATGAAGGCGATGTACATAGTTGATAACCAGATATATCCAGGTACGAATCCAAAATATTGTACGAAACTGCAGTGGAACAAAGACTTCATTATAAGATAATAGCAGCTTCCGTGCTGGTGTATGGAATTGAAATGTGGACAGCAATAAAAAAAAAAAGAAAGGCGAGAAAGCGAAATGAGATTTCTTAGGCAGATAAAAAGAATAAAATCACTTAATCGTAACGACAAAGAGTACGGTACAGATATTAATAAACATTCTCATTTATGAAAAGACGATAATATCCTTGTCAACTCAGTTGGCAGAGCATTGTTTCACGAAAACTGCAGACAATTATGAATTAATTATTAATTTATCATTATTTCAGTAGTATTAATCCGAAACAATGACCATGATAGTGCTATGACTGAACACAATCTGAGAAAATGTACAAATTAGAGATGGGATAAACTGTTCTTTTTAAGAAACAGTTTCGCCTGTAACTGTTTCATGAACGAAGCTGTTCCAGAATAACAGTTTCAAAGAAACAGTTTCATAAGAATATGTTTACAACATCAGTGCCAACTGTTCCAAGTGTTCCAATTGTTTCAACTTCTCATCTGCTTCAGGAACATGTTTCAAAGCACTTAAATCGCCTTTAAATCAGCTGTTCAGTGTATTACGACGACGGAAGTCATTTTTCGTAGGTTACTATTAAGGTTACAGTAAATAACTACAATTGAAAATGAATCGATTTTAGTAAAAATAACGCATATAACTTTAGGAGAGTTTAATAACAATAAGACATTAGCCGATGATATTTTTAATAATAATTAACACTATGTTAGGGCACCATAAACATATTCTCCATCAATCGGCAGCTAATAATTAATATCAGATTTATTGGAGAATTTGATTCGTACAATTAAATTGCACGGTCCTACATAGGCTACTGTTGCACGAAGGCCATGTGGAACATAGAATATGTTGTTATATCTACTTTCGATTGGAGGTCGATGATAGCGCTACACGCTGCCTTCGCAGATAGCAAAGAAGAGGAAAACTGTTCAGAAATTGAACTGTTTATCTCTTGGAACCATGTGGAACGTTGAAGTAATCACTAGACCAGTGTAACACTCTTTGGAACAGGTTATTTCACGAATCTGTTACGTATTGAAACAGTTTCAAAAAAACTGTTCCAGCTTTTTTTACCAATCTCTAGTACCAATAGTACATTTTTCGGGGGGCATGGAAGGACACTTTAATAGGACTCCACTGGATCCTTAAGACGTACAGGCTGAATCGACAGATAGCACCAGACAATTGAGTCACGATTTCTGTAATATCGCGACTCTTCGAATTTCAAAAAGTCATTCCCAATATAGAAGTGGTAAAACACAAAAGGCCACTAGCGGTTTCATTGCTAGCCTTTAGGCCATTTCTACGTAACAATAAAATGAGTGAGTACAATGTGATGTTGCTAATCTCTTTTAGAATGATTATCAAGGTAAAGGTGAACATTAATTTCACGCAAGTGACCATATTTTAAACCCACCTGCCTTCATCGGCGCGTTTTATCCTGAGACATAAAGAGGAAGACTAAACTTTAGCCGAATAGACGAGTGTATGAAAACTGAAGAAATAGACATTCAAGTTCAGTGATGTATAAACATAGCATAATATGTATATATTGCAGTACTAAGCGTTCCTTGACGCGCGAGACCGTCTGCACGAAGTTTGCATATGTTCGAAAATGTGATTATTCTGCCAACTAGCATTCATGTCAGAATTTCAACAGTGAGTAGGCCTATAAAATTGTTGTTCAAAATGACATTAAGATAAATGAGCTGTGGTATAGATTTTCTTATTATAGCGATGTAATCAGCTCTGCATTTCATAAACTTGTGACTGTATTTTAGGAAAAAGATGAAAGTTCAGAAGAATTATTGTTATATTATGTCTTAAGCATAGATCTGAAGTACAATGGAAACTCGACAATACCCTATGAAAATTTTTATATAGGGCGAAGAGGAACTGGCAGACAGGCACTCTACCATACGATTATTTTGGGACATAACGATAAGACCACTAAAGGCACGCGCTCATTAACTGGAACGGATTCGTTCGGCGCGTTCGGATTTTTATTCTTTGCATTATTTTAAATTGAGCATCGCCCACCTGACCGTATAGCCTCTTTCCATATGACCGAATTCCGTCCAGAATTCTGGCCGAAAATTTTAGACTGATTTCCGTATGGACCAAGATCAAAATAAAATCATGACAATATATCGATTTCAAGGCCTCCAATTGCGGTAATATTGAATAAATAAATAAAATAGATGACACGAAGCTTAATTTGTTTTTTTCTTCTAAAGCTAACGAATTTAATAATACATAATACATTATCCTCAGAGCTACTGATTTTTTTTTCCATGTTTAGTCGAGAACATTACAAAGAAGTAATACGCTCGTTTTTGCGGTAACAACACTATTAGATGATTAATTCGGAAATGCAGACAAGTGAGCGATAATCTAATAAAAATTCGAAAGCGCCGAACGAATCCTTTCCTGTTAGCGCGTACCTTAAAACAAATATTTACCGATGTTGCTTCTGAGAGTGTAATAATCTAGCGATGCTGTTTGGGTGAATGGTTATAACCATTATAACAATAGACTGTCGGGTTCAATTCTGTTGACTTTTTGAAATCTAAATTTTATTAATGTAGTGTTAACTTATTATTAAAGCAAGAGGACTAGAATTAAGTTTTGGGTTGAAAATGTTGTTTAATCTTGTGTAATACGTAATATATTAATTGGTAACTTTAAAAAATAAACAAAAAGGAAAATGTGTTACAATTTTAATTTAAAAAAAGAAGTTCGGTGATTGCGCCACAACTTCACCAGTGCATCCAAACGATTCGATGGAGTATTATATTTCTAGGAGGAGTACAAGAATATTTACAGTGTTGCCATATTCTCAACTTTAATAAATTATTTTACATAGAAGAATTCAGTGTTGGGAATTTATGTAAACAGAAAATTATAATTTTCATCGAAAAATTGCATGGTGGAGTGCTTTCCTTTCAATTTTTATTCGCACAGTATAAGAACGTTAAGATTTTAACATTGATGTATGTCAGAATTTCGAAGGAATAGAGACAGAGACCTTGAGTGTCATCTTGCACGAATGTGGGTTTGCACAAAATATTTAGCATTTTAACGCACCAGTTCTGTCCCTGATAATTCCCACATGCTAATTGCCAGGGATTGCACCAACTGCATAACGGACCCGCGCGTGAAGGAACTACTCGTGTATGTATAATATTTGCAAATCTCGTTTATACGCAATTCAATTAACAGCTTAGAATGAGTTAGTTCATACTTTGTCATGCTGAAAGGCGCTTACAGTCACATGATCATGTAAATTAGGTTGGTGTCGTCTTTTGCAAGAGCAGAAGGGGAAAATTGTATCAGTAAATATGACAGTACAGTCAACTCTTCATTCTTTGTGGGTGAATTTTTTTAAGATGGAAATTCGAAGGAGACCCGTAAAGAAAGTATGATCAAGCCGTTAAGCCAAAATAACTTAAATGATTCTATACATGCTAATTTCCAGCTAGTCGATTGGAAAACTATGCATTCTCTTGCATTTTAATTCCTAAATGTGATATTGTACAGTAAGCTCGTAATGTTTTCGAAATGTGGAAACAGATAAACACTGAAGTCGTTAAAATTATGGGGAATAGTCGACTTTTTCTTCTTCCACTGCCCCAAATAAAAAGGAGTTGACTGTCCTACCTTTTCTTATTAGAATATAGACATATCGTGACGCAGATTGTTGATATTATTATAAATATGCCAATATACGTGCTGTTATTATATGATCTTGAATTCATACGGAAAACATTTTCTCGTCCATTTAGTCACATACATTAAAACGAGTAGATATCATTATATCGAAATAGAAATGTTAAATAGAATTGTGCGATATACATACAGAATGTTTGTCCCTATGAAAAATCCATTTGTAACTCACTTACGTCAGCGAGTCTTGTTAAAATTATGTTCATTTTATTTGATCAGGCACATGCATTAAATCCATGAGTTAGTATGTATTAACCCTTTCATTCACTGCGTCTCTACAGCAACTTCAATGCCGCTTCATGGAAAGTTGTTGACAGGTTCTTTTAATCACCTTGTCCTTTCAAGTGGACAGTTCATATCTGGAAATCTAAGCACTGTAAAAGTGAGACTGTGGGGAATTCACAAAAACTTAAAGGAATCAAGAACAAAAATTAGACTTTTTAAAACAAAAGGCATAATTCGTGACTGAAAGGGTTAAAGTCTGTGAAGAAAATTAAGAACTAATGTTTGAATTCTCGTTTAGCCTTTATTTAATCTTTGATTTAATGTAAGTCTGTTTCAATTATTTTGCTCAAATAACATTCTTTTCAATCAATTCCGAAATAAATCCACATTTTTGTAATATTTTAGGGAAGTCGTAATGTCGCATGAAGTTATTCTATTCGCGGAGATACTTGACAATATTGCTTAAATGAAAATAATTAAGGATTTTCTGCATCGAGTATCATGATGGCATGAAGCAGTGAGGACAACTTCTCATTGACCATAGGACCACACGTTTACTTTGTAGTTATGCATACAGAATGATTCAAAATGTAGATGGTGAAAGATATGGCTATTTAGAACAGAGAATATAAATTACTTTTTTTTTTAATTATGACATCATTTCAGAGATGCAATTGTAATTTGAAACATAGCAATATTATGATGCTACTTTGTTATTTTTAGTTAGGTTAGGTTACAGAAGGGTTTTTAAGGAGTATTAAAGGCCTCTTGCACGACAACCTGAAAGGCATATTGTGCATCTGGAAGGGATGCTAGCATTGTCTTCCAAAATCTTTCCAGTCAAACAGGATATGCGAGGCAGTCTCCTCCTCCTGTTTGCACATTCGACAGATGGGTTCCTCATTACAGAGTCCCACTGTGCGTAGATATTTCCTGAAGTGACCATGCCCAGTAATTAGTGCAACTACACTTCTCACTCATTTTCTGTTCAATTTGAGCAGAGATGAGGATAGTTGTTTGGATCTAAGACCAGTTTCCTAGCCAGTTTTTGTCCAACATAGGATTGCCACCTAAATTGGTGTCTAAATTTGATCCATGTCTTAACCAAGGTCTTGACAGTGACTAAATAGATTCCAACCGGGTTCAGGTTCAACAAAGGGTTCAACTTGTTGCCTTCCAGCCACCAAAGACATTGGATCCACACCGCAATGCACATTTTTTGTGTTTAATCTTCATACAAGATACTACACTGAATCATGTGGTTTTCCGTCTATTGCCACAGACTGTTCAACAAGTTGTAGTCCGCACTTCATTTTAATATTTTACTGATGTAACAGCTTATATAAGCACTTCATTGATGTTTTAATTTTAATCAGATTTTACAATTGAAGGGCTATTAGCAATAAGGGGAAATGTCCACTTTTGTCAGAAATTGAGATATTAGCACCATCCGTTTCTTTATTCGATGTAATTTGTTTCACTAACGTTTCCAAGCAATAATGTGCACGGTTACAAATATATCAGGTCTTGTTGTTTTTCTTCTTTTTTGAAAGAAGGGGGAATGTCCAGAGGTTTATACTGAAGAATGGGGAATGTCCATTGATGTACGATATGTTGTAAATGTTGCAATCTTGTAATTATAATTAAGCTAATTATTCTTTCCAAATGCTTCGACAACGTACACATTATTTTGTTTCGTTTAAATGACTGTGGAGTGTGGCTTAATGTTTAAATGTGAGTTAGTTACACAGTATTACAGAGTTATTTAATTTCAACGTAGAAGTTTGTGAAAAATGTCTTTCAGTAGTGAGAAAAGCCAGGCAAAATCTACATAGGCCAAGAAACGACCTAGACTGGGTAGATTAACTGATGTTAAAAAAAAAACTCCTAGCTCAGAGCAATGAGACTGGTGAGGATTGTAAATGTGTAAGATATAAGTGCTTTCAAATTATACCGAAAGTTGACAGAGACCAGATTATTAAAAATTTCAACAAGTTAACACACAATGAACAAAATTCGTATCTTAGTGGACTTATTACAGTAAACTCAATAAAACGCAGAAGACCTAGGAAATCTGAGTAAGATGCTACATTTCACGGCAATTCTTATGGTTACAAGGTACTGGTTAAGAGGGAGGATCCAGTGACTGAAGTCCCTGTATGCAGCAAAGCTTTTGTGTCGGTGCATGGAATTACCAAGAAGAGGCGAGAAGTAATTCAGAGGTATTTGAAAGAAGGAGTCTCACCCAAAGATCGCCGAGGTAGTCACAAAACCAGAAAAAATCGTCTAAGTGAGGATACGTTGAAAGCTGTGTGTGATCATATTTCGTCATATAAAGGGAGACAGAGTCATTATAGCTTACATGATTCCAAACCCATATATCTTCCAGAGGATTTGAATGTCACTAAGATGCATAATCACTTCAGAGAGCGGTATCCAAATCTGAATGTTTATCAGAAGTTTATTGCAATATTTAATGACAAATTTAACATGAAGTTTGGTTATCCCAGAACTGACACCTGTAGTGGATGTGATGAGTTTGTAACAGAAGTTGAATCTCTGAAGAAAAAATTACTTAATGTTCCAGTGTCTGATAATGAACATGAATTAGTTGAGAAGAAAATACAGGATCTTACCACAGCCAACAGAATCCATAAATTGAAGGTCGTTGTTTTTTATACAAGGAAAAGAGCAGCTCGAATAAACAGTGAAAAATGTTCGGAACGGGAGGCAATAGCTATGGACTATAAAAAAAAAATTGGAATCTTCCCAATGTTACGTCGAATGATGCATATTATCGCAGACAGCTTGGATTTTACAGTTTTAACATTCACGTTCTATCAACTAAAGATTCATTTTTTGTGCTTATGACGAAACCATTGCTAATAAATGTGCAAACGAAGTATGTTCATTTCTGCATCACTTCATCATGTGCCATATGGATCAAAATGTTCAATATCTTGAGGTATTTTGTGATTCAGCTTGTGGCCAAAACAAGAATTGGACTGTTTTTAGACTAATACATTACATTGTGCATCACACTCACAGATTACACTCAATCAAAATAACGTTCCCAATACATGTTCACTCGTACTTAGAGTGCGATAAAAATTTTGGGCTAGTTACACTGGTTAATGTCAAATTCATTTTTTTCTCTATGAATTATTCTAATGGGAGAAATACTCATGTACCTTTTCCAAGAGATCAGATATTCCGTAAGTTGTCAATAAACTAATAAAAAAAATTGTGGAAATTGACTTATGCCACTTTTCCCAAGCATTGAAGAATTGATGAAAAATTAATTTCATTCCATACTAAGTTTATATAGTTAATGTGATTTCTAAAAATTAAACAACATTCACTCTTCAATAATGCAATATATAAGGACATTCCCCATTTTTAACATAACAAAATGTGAGTTTGGGTTCTATTTTTTATTTAACTAATAAGGAATGTGTATCAAGGCTATAATATACTGTTCCAGATATGTATATTTAATAAAGGTATAAGCTGAAAATAAATTCAAAAATAAAAACTCATTTTATAAAAAAGTACAAAAGATTTAAACTTTAAAACCTTAATATCTCAAAAGCAATAAAAATGGACATTCCCCCTTTTTGCTAATAGCCCTTCAATTGCATTTTACAACAGAAGTTTGCAACTTGTTTAATGTTACATTATGTAAAGATTATACATATACACACTCTAATCTACATATATCTATGTATTCAAGGGCATAGTTTCCGAAGATGACTCAATAGAGTCGAAAAAGTTCAACTCAAAAATGTGACAAATAACTTTGTTAATTGTCCTAAAAATAAGCATAGACGGACTTTCTTCATTCTCATGTAATGTGCCAGCTTATCGGTTTTCAATATGCCTTTTAAATTTACATTTTTTAAGGTTGGTTATAGTGACACTTGCGGCGGACCAGGTCGCAGTTGGAGTTTTCCCCTCATTCCGTCAATATTTCTAAATTTCGTCATCATTCCATAGCATTCCCCAAACGCTGGCTGGCTACGCATGGAGGGTGCTGACCTAAGGATGAGTGGGGTTGTCTGCTAGGAATCCGGGTACGCAGCAAACTTCAGTGTGGTCAGTCGGTGTGGGTTGGAAATGCGCTTAGCTTCGGAATCAGCGCAATGGATCTAATAAGGTTGCAGGGATGAGTCGTAATATACACCTCCCACAAACTCAAATTCAATTCAATTCGATTCAAGGTTGGTACGATATTTTTACTTATTCTGAGTCTCCTGATCTGGCAACCCTCGCTGCGCGTTAGTCATTCTCTTCTCTGCCGATCGCATACTTGTACTGTGTTTCTTGAATATTGACTTGTGCCACATTCGCTGAATGGAATTTGAATTTGGAGTGGAATTTGCGGGATGGGGCACTAGGGCCCAGTACTGCGACCTATTACGATCTATTGAGCTGACTCTCAAGCTAGGCGCATTCCCAATCCCACACCGGCTGACTATACTAAGGTTCGCTGCGTACTCGGGTATCGAGCAGGCAACCCCTCGTCGTCCCTAGGCCAGCCCCCTCCGTGCGTCGCCAGCCGGCGATCGGGGAATGCTGTGGAATGATGACGAAATGGAGAAATGGTGACGGAATGATGTAGATGCCTAATATTGGGAAAAACGGGAGAACCACCAGAAAAACCCAACTGTGACCTTGTCCGTCACAAGTGTCACAATGATTTTTCGACTAAAAATCGCAGACTTCACCGAGACTCGAACCCAGATCAGCCTGCGTGACAGGCTGAAGGTCTGATCACTCAGCCGCCGTAGGGGTACGCGTCCGTTCACCCTTTTTAGTACACTTTTCACTTTTATGTTTTCAGTTTTTGCTACGAAAATCTTTACTATTTTCATTCCCTTGCCGCACACCAACGGATCATTCGCAACCGCTGCACTCCGGTTGAAAATTGCTAACCTAGAATGTAAGTTTAATAATAACATAATTAAATCGAGTTCATTCACTATTCAGAAGAACTGTAAACATTCTTAAGGTTAGTGACCTGTCTTATCTTCTTGTAGATTTGACCACCAAAGTTAAAAGTTTGTTTACGAAACAACCCCCTTTAGAGTCATAATATATGGACACGTAAAGAAAGGCTGCTATAGTCCTACACGATAATTGACATCGTATATTGAAATATTTCAAGTGTAATTATTTCGGAAACTATTCCAAACAATGGATTTGTCTATTTATATTATTTATCCCAAATAACATTATCTGTCATCACCTAGCATTTCACAAATCCTTTTGAATGACCCGGCAAGCTTATAACTAGGGGGCGGATGTTGATGACCTACAAATCTACTTAAAATGATCATTAAAATGTCCTTAAACTAATGGAAAAATGACATGAAAATTAAAAGAAAATGACATTTAAATATTATTCACCATATTCGCACCACAGCTTCTTAAAAATTAGTCACCTTGTTTCAATGACTGCCCTGCAAATCTCGGAGAGAGGAAGCAACTTCCTTGTATTTGGCTAAGACAACATGCAACAAAATGAAAGTTTTAAGGCAAAACTATAGATTTTAATGGGCGGTTTACAATGTGTTTCAATCAGGGGTGGTCCATGTCAGTGCCTTCATTCTCCGTCTCCTCCTCCTTCTCCGCTTCACTTTTGTTAACAGATCTTCCAGATGAGGGAGTGTGAATGACAAAACAAATTGTGGGCGCAGCGTTCATTGCAATCTTTGTGTTAAAAATACTGTCTACTACACTAGACATCCCTTCCGAACCATGTTGAGGACACAACATTCTGTCCAAGACATGGTGAAAGTATCCCCCCTTCCAAACATAAATTTTAAAGATACCCTCTTACCACAAAAGAACAGTAGCAGTCAAAAGTCCTCACTTAAACTAAGCTGTTGTCAAGCATTTTGTATTACTTCCGTTGTGTGAAATGAAGCCTTAAGTGGTAGAGTCTGTTCCAAACTATAATACTCAAACTTCACTGTTATTCACTTATTCAGCAGGTAATTACTAATGACTTGATTAGAAAATGATTTAACAGATCTATCGGTAAAGAAGAAAGAAAATGCATTCCAAATGATCTAAAAGTTCTTCAAAGTATTAAAAATGACCAAAAAATGGCGAAAATTATAAAAATGACCTATTAGTTAAAAAAAAAAGTAAAAAAAATGCAATATAAGAAATTACCTTTTTACGTTGATATTAACATAGAAAGAATTTCCATATTAATAGGCATCTTCCTAATGTGAAAAATAAGATGATGACTTTTCATCAACATCCGCCCTCTACTTATAACTTATCATTATGTATTATAAAATCGATATAGAGATTATTACAAGAATTCTCGTCTTCCGCATCACTGATACCAAAAGAAATATGGCATGATTTCTGTCTTTCTGTCCCTTTGTGAACAGTTTCGTCTCCTACAATACTGAACGGACTTTGTCCATATTCAATAAATATTAATATGAACAATGACCGCATACATTTCAAAATTTTTCTCTGAAAATAGGAACAATTGATTAAAGTCCTTATACAAATATATCACAAAATGACAAATTGTTTTTAGAGTGTGTGTGTGTTTGTTTTTGTTTTTTTTTTTTGTATTAAAAACGGCATGTTCCATTACACTGAGCAATACTACATGCACTGAGCTCTCTTATAATATTACAATTATTTACAATCATCTATAATAATTCAAAGTTTACAATCTAATTTGAAGATTAGATGATTTTGTTTTTACCATTCATTTATTTCTCTCGAAATATATGATGCATTTATATTGATTTTCTGCAATTTGAAATTTACAATCTGATTTGGATTATTTTGTTTCCACATTTTCTCTTTTTTTTTTTCCTCTATAAAAATGTTCTAAGGTCACAATTAATTATAGCTATCTACCGGCGTGTGTGTGTGTGTGTGTGTGTGTGTGTGTGCGTGTGCGTGTGCGTGTGCGTGTGCGTGTGCGTGTGCGTGTGCGTGTGCGTGTGCGTGTGCGTGTGCGTGCGCGTGCGCGTGCGCGTGCGTGCGTGCGCGCGCGCCTCCTGTTACCGTGACTTTAGAAACACATTGTACTTACCAACTGGTAGCCACCATTAAAGGCCCCTTCCGGTTAAAAACGCCTATTTATTTGTATTGATTGTTAAGAAAGCTGAAAAAACGGCACTTTTCTACGATGTCTAGAACACTGGTTCGTTGTAATATGGCATGTTATAGTCGATGAAGTAACATCAGCCTGGATTAATGTTGCGCGTGTAAACAAAGAGACACGAAGCAGTATATAGCTGTGCTTATTGTCCTTTAATCAGTATTTCTAGGGCAGTAGCCTGAATTAAACCTACTAGTTCGAACCCCAGAAGAAACCTAGTGTAGAAGTACCAGAAATTAGTTAACTTTGAGAACAGGAATGGGCCCTAACAACACAGAGTGGTGTAATTGAGGTGAATGTAAGGTAATGCCAACAAGTGAAGAATCTTTTTATTGGTGCGAAAGTATTACTATAAAATGCTGTTAAAGGCAGTGCAGTGTGTATAAATTTTCAAGATTCTTTCGAAATTGTTTTTATAAATACAGACACTAAATACGGCTAGATATTTAATGATGAGTAGGGCAGAGATCTTTAGATAACGGAGAAGTAATCAGTGTTTTAAACACCGATTTTTTCAGTTCGCCTTTAATACACCCTTCTGAAGTACAACAAAATCTATAATGCCCGTCATTATATCCATTGCAATATACGATATGTTGCGTATTTTCCACTGAAACCAGGACTCTCATTTTGGCCATCACAGCTACCCAAACTCTGTTTTACTTTCCCATAATTTAGAACTGTTTAATTATTAACCCCTTTTTTGTCCTCCACTCTTCTCATTCCAGGATCGATAAGCCTGTATGTTTTACTAATATACAGGGCTTTCATTTCAAAATTTCCCAGTCTAAATTATTTAAATTCAATTCATTTAAAAAAACACTTCAATTTATTATTTTAATGTACGAAGTACATATGATATTTCCATGCAGATATTCTGCGTCATCATACGATGAAAGAGTAATGGAACTGAGAAAAATTCTCTCCGGCGCCGAGATTTGAACCTGGGTTTTCAGCTCTACGTGCTGATGCTTTATCCACAGATTAAGGCCGCCCTCTGCATTACGTCATAGATGTCTATGAACGTAGGACTAAAGTCCACACATGTGCTGAGGTGCACTCGTTATGAGGGAACCCAAGAGTTGGAACTTAATCTGAGACGATTCTGTCCGGCGCCGGGGTGGGTATCCGGTGTGGCTTAGTGGATAAAGCATCAGCACGTAGAGCTGAAAACCCGGGTTCAAATCCCGGCGCCGGAGAGAATTTTTCTCCGTTCCATTACTCTTTCATCGTACTTCAATTTAGATATTGAGGGGGACATCTGAAACCAGACTTAATTGCATTTTACATTTCACCCCCAACCCCCCAGCCATCCTCACTTTGAAATTTGAAATGGTACCCCTATATTTTTATACTTAAATATGAAAGAGAATGCAATTGTTTATACACTTCGTTCATTTATTTCACATCTTTTGCCTGGCAAACTGACAAACAGTTTATTTTGCACTAAATCGAGTGTTCAAAATGTGCTCCATTCTTGGTTAAACAGTAATTCAATCTGCAAATCAAGATTTCAGGTATAACTCCCTGTAAAGTTGATTTGAATAATTTCGAGGGAAAAATTGTTCCGGAGCCGGGTATCGAACCCGGGACCTTTGGTTTAACGTACCAACGCTCTACCACTGAGCTACCCGGGAACTCTAACCGACACCGATCCAATTTTTCCCTCTATATCCACAGACCTCAAAGTGGGCTTGACAACCGTCAAGCAACCAACTTCGAGTGCACACTAACTCCGTGTGACTTAAATTGTGGTTTTCTGTTAACGAACAGTGACGTGTATTATTTAAATCAAGATTTCAGGTATAACTCCCTGTAAAGTTGATTTGAATAATTTCGGTAGAGCGTTGGTACGTTAAACCAAAGGTCCCGGGTTCGATACCCGGCTCCGAAACAATTTTTCCCTCGAAATTATTCAAATCAACTTTACAGGGAGTTATACCTGAAATCTTGATTTGCATAATACACGTCACTGTTCGTTAACAGAAAACCACAATTTAAGTCACACGGAGTTAGTGTGCACTCGAAGTTGGTTGCTTGACGGTTGTCAGCCCACTTTGAGGTCTGTGGATATAGAGGAAAAAATTGGATCGGTGTAGGTTAGAGTTCCCGTGTAGCTCAGTAATACAATCTATTTTGGATCTTCTCGCGAACGTTTTGGTGCGTTTCCTTACTAATCCAATTACATTCTTGGATTATTCTATTTTTCAGTTCTCGAATATTCTCAGGCGGAGGAGTATAAACAACTGATTTCAAATGACCCCATAGGAATAAGTCAAGCGGCGACAGGTCTGGAGATCTCGCCGGCCATTCTACAGCACCTCTCCTATCAATGCATTTTCCAGGA
This sequence comes from Periplaneta americana, assembly GCF_040183065.1. NCBI lineage: Eukaryota > Metazoa > Arthropoda > Insecta > Blattodea > Blattidae > Periplaneta > Periplaneta americana. The sequence goes on along the minus strand of NC_091118.1, from coordinate 116,346,502 downwards.
AATCTCCTATCCAGCTATTGTCGCATAGATACTGCATATTGTGGCTGAACTCCATCCTGTTGAAAATGCTAATTTTGTTCCTCCAACACCAGGTTTCCTTTATTGACTTAGTTCTCTAGCGAAAATGTGATAAGTGGATCAATTACACCTAATATGTTCAGATACAATTCTCCAGTCAGGTTTTTTTCAATGAAAATCGGTCCAACAATATCATCCCCAAAAATTCCAGCCCACACATTGATCTGAGGAAACTGGGTATTATCTTCATGAAACACATGAGGATTTTCAATGTCCCAATACTTATAATTGTGTTCGTTGACAGACCCACTTAATAAAAAAAAAAGTCGCTTCATCAATAAAGCAAATATTTTGTGTCAAATTTGGATCATCTTCAATTCTCCGAGACATTTGTTCACAAAATTCTGGTCTTCTATCAAAATCGTCTTCGCTGAGCTGTTGGTGACTTTGTATTGTGTAAGGGAAAAATTTGTTCATTTTCAGCATTTTACGTATGGAACCAACCGAAATGTTTGTTACAGTAGCTACTTTTGGAATGGAGGTGGTGAGTTCATTAATAAAATTACCTAGTATTTCAATCTGCGAAGTTTCATCGAGTTTCCTAGGTTGGCCATTTGCTTTATTGCACACAACCAGTTTCTTCAAATTTCCGTATTAGATCTTTTTTTTTTTTTACTTGGTTATTTAACGACGCTGTATCAACTACGAGGTTACTTAGCGTCGATGGAATTGGTGATAGCAAGATGATATATTTGGCGAGATGAGGCCGAGGATTCGCCTAGATTACCTGACATTTGCCTTATGGCTGGGGAAAACCTCAGAAAAAACCCAACCAGGTAATCAGCCCAAGCGGGAATCGAACCCGCGCCCGAACGCAACTCCGGATCGGCCATATTAGATCTATGACATATCGGTGACATACATTTTTCTCAGGATGTCTCTCGTTGAAAGCTCTAGCAGTTCTACGACCACAACGGTTTTCAGCTCCATAAATAAACATGATTTTTGTTCTCTCTTGAAGGATATACACCATTTTACGATAATTTAATACACGAACACATCTATTATAAGAAATGTACAATGGTATTTGTAGCTTAAGCTCTAATCATGTGAAATAAATGAATGAAGTGTATAAACAATTGAAAGCTCTTTCATATTTAAGTATAAAAATATAGGGGTGCCATTTGAAATTTCAAAGTGGGGGTGGCTGGGGGTGGGGGTGAAATCTAAAACGCAATTAAGCCTGGTTTCAGACTTTCCCTTCAATATCTAAATTGACGTGTTTTTTTTTTTTTGTTTAAATTGAATTCAATTTAAATAATTATTTATTTAGACTGGGAAGTTTTGAAATGAAAGCCGTGAATAATAGTTACTATCGTGTCCTAGAGTTGCTAGTTTCACAAAAACATTTGAAAATAAAAAAACTCGTACCATTTACATAATAGAAGTACAGTGAAACCTGTCTAAAGCGGCCATCTGAAGTTACCTTGTAAAATGGCCGTTTTATCAGGTGGCCGCTGGATTAAGGTTGCGATTTTTTTATGAATCAGCATGAAAATACTGAATTTCACTAACTTTTTAGGACTGTACGCGTACAACAATCATGTATATTAATGTCAGCCTCTTCCATTCTTGCAACTAGCCTTTTCAAAACTCGCTTGCGGTACCTGAATTTAAATGACTGGATAATACCTTGATCAAGGGACTGAAGGTGTGATGTATTTGGGGGAAGAAACACCAATTTCACGGATCACATTGCGATTTTGTCGTTTAATCTTAGAATTGAAATCGCATAGCTAATTCTCAAACAATGATGATGTCATCCAAGCTTTATTGTAGGCAGTCCACTTCACCTCCAATAAGCCCATGTTAATATTTTTCAAACATCTCGGTTTTAATGATTTCCCTATCATTAAGAGTGGTTCTTTTTCTCCTGCAGCATTAAAACAAAAGAGCATAGTTATTCTGTCTTTTGCCAACTTCCCCCCGTTACATTCTTTTTTCTTAAAACTTAAGTTTTGTTAGATAGGGCCCTGAAGAAAAACCTGTTTCGTCAACATTGTAAATGTCTCTGAGTTGATATTCCGCAAGAATTGAAGGCAATCTATTTTTTCCATTCTTCAATAACACTGGTTGCAATGTCACCTCCTTCACCAGACAGAACGAAATACAATGTTATGCCGTTTTCTAAAGCACTCTAACCACCCATTACTAGCAACAAAATTTCTTACATTGAGTTCTTTGGCAATTTCAAGAGCTTTCTCGTGAATCATAGGCCCACCTACTGCAATTTCTTCGCCCTCGCACACTTGAACCATTCGTAAACGAAATCATTCACATTACTAAACACAGATTCTCTCTTCCTCCCATTCCTCTAATATTTCATCTTTATTCTTAATTATACCGTTTATTTGTGTCCTTCCACATTTGAATATTTCTGCAATTTTTTCGCAGATGTTCCCTTCTCACTTTCTTCAATCATTTTTCGTCTCACCTCTAAACTTAACACCACTCTAAATTTATTGTTAGACATGATTTCTCTCTCAAACTAACTTCACAGTTCCTCTGAATCAAGTGAATGAGAAAAAGAAAAATTCGTAAAAGCTGATCCATATAGAGAAAGATAGAATGAGGAGAAAAAAAAATTAAAAAAATTCGAATGGTAAACTACCTAAAACATACTGTGACATTTTCGATAGAAAATGTCCGTGTTTCAATCCTTAAAAAACGAGTAAGAATTTATACCTGTGCAGGGTCGGAGTGGAAAGTGACAAAAGGGTCATAAAACAGTAACCAACTAACCCCAAAGATATGGAGGGTGTAATGTTGTACACGTAGCTATTGCTTCCTCTCCTCTAACCAACGAAAAAATAGGTCAGACAGTATCCGTGAAATGATTTTTTGTTGGACAGTGACCGTTATAGTCAGGTTCCAATCCAAATAGACCCCGGCCGCTGGCCGGCGCATGAGGTGGCCGCTAAATAAAGAGAGAATTTGTATTGATCTTATGGAAAATCCAATTGGTTCCAGAGAAAATTGGCCTTTTGGCCAGGTGGCCGTTTAAATGAAGTGACCGTAAAGGCAGGTTTCACTGTATATAAATTAACACACTGAAAAATGTCTACTCAAGTTTTATGTTAACACTGACCTGTGTACTTAGTTTAAACACGAAAGTTTCAGAATCGTAACCAGTTTACGACATTTCATACAAAAATAAATAAATAAATAAATAAATAAAAACTAAAAGGGACATGACACATTTTTACGTTACAAAGAATATTTTATTTTTTCCCTCCTTCACTTAGACAAGCATATCATTTTTACTTTTTTCTTCGGTTCCACCACTCTCGCTGTCCGATAGTGTGAATGGTTATCCTGGATTGTCGCTGTTCCGTTACAGTTCTCACTTTCAATTTTTTTAAATATATATACAGGGTGATTCACGAGGAAATGTAAAAAATTTAGGATACGATATCTTAGGCCATTTTGAGTGAAAAAGTTCGTATGAACATAGGTCCGTTTTCGAACGATGGCAGAGCTAGGTGCATTGTTTTGGTAAAACGCCTCACCCCAATGTGAAGAGTATTTGTGAACCTAGAAAAGGCTTTTAACAGAGTGGATTGGAACAAACTGATGAACATCCTGAAGAAAATAAGTGTGGATTTTAAAGACAGGAGGCTGTTCAGTAACCTATAACACAACGAGTCAGAGTCAGGATATGAGAAGAATGTCTGAAGGAAGTGAAACAGGGAGAGGAGTACGACAAGGATGCCCTTTATCATCTACCCTGTTTAACATCTATTTGGAAGATTTGGTGAAGAACTGTTTTCAGAACATGGGAGGGGTAAAAGTAGGAGGAAGAAGAATAAAGTGCATAAGATTTGTTGATGATATGGCGTTGTTAGAAGAGGAGACGATATGCTACTGGAACTAAATGATAGCTGTGAGCAGTATGGGATGAAGATAAATGCAAACAAGACGAAGACCATGATTGTCGCAAGAAAAATAAAGAAGGTAAACTTGCGAATTCTAAATGACGCAGTAGAGCAAGTGAACAGCTTCAAATACTGGGATATTCTATAAGCAGTAACAGGAGCTGCAGCCAGGAAGTCAAAAGGAGAATAGCAATGCCCAAGGAAGCTTTTAATAGAAAAACGAGCATCTTCTGCGGACCTCTGGAAAAAAGAACTAAGGAAGAGACTAGTAAAGTGCTTTGTGTGGAGTGTGGCATTGTATGAGGCAGAAACATGGACATTACGACGAAATGAAGAGAAAAGAGTAGAAGCTTTGGAAATGTGGATATGGAGAAGAATGGAGCGTGTGAAGTGGACAGACAGAATAAGAAATGAAGTTGTGTTGGAAAGAGTGGATGAAGAAAAAATTATGCTGAAACTGATCCGAAAGAGAAAAAGGAGTTCGTTGGGTCACTGGCTGAGAAGAAACTACGTACAGAAGAATGCATTGGAAAGAATGGTGAACGGGAGAAGAGTTCCGGGCAGAATAAGATATCAGATGATAGGCGACATTAAGATATGTGAATCATATGCGGAGACTAAGAGGAAGGAGAATGCTGGGTTTGCAGTGAAAGACCTGCCCATGGGCAGAACACTTATGTATGCATATATCCGTTTTCCGTAATTTTTTCCTCATGCCAAACTGAACACATTTAGCCTTGATCATATAATATGATAATATTTTTCATGTCCTCAATTTCTATTTTGTAGTCGTGGACTCGCATTTTCGTATACGATGTCACTACTACATTCATTACATATGTTCACTTACAATTCAGAACGTTCTATATGCTTATGTTAACACAAAACGCTTTTATGCCGTCTTATCGCATAGGCCTAATATAAACAACCAAATTCGCGATTTTGAAGCCATGGTTATTTGAGAAATATAACATGTAATATTCAAGTATGAAATCCCCACGTTGGTAAACGCATGTTAATTTTAAAGAAGCGAGGCTTGGTGAAACGGTCAACTTTTAAAGATCTACTTAAGATTAAACAACGCGTTTGTTGACAAGTCGTTTGTGCTGATTTAAAGAAGCTTGGTGAACCCGGCCATTAAGGTATAACATGAGGGCGAAAACAGCGGCTGTTTGGAAAACCACGTAGCAGAATGCGTGGCAGAAATATGAAGGGTAGAACAGTTTATTTGCGTTTGAGTTTTCTACATGTGTGTATGAGCAAGTTCGGCCAGGGTGCTAATTATAATTTCTGTTGAGGGGGGGATAGAATCCTAAATAGGGAATAGCATATATAAAATTATTATTATTATTATTATTATTATTATTATTATTATTATCATCATCATCATCATCATCATCATCATCTACATGAACAGGCTTAAGAAAAGTATGTAATTCCCAAGTAATTTATTGATTGTTGTCAGCTTGCCGGTGATAATACATCAATTTATTTTATTTGCTTACTTTATACTTTATAAAGTATACCCTTATTAAAACAATTATAATTTGCGAGGGGGATAGAAATTATCCCTGCCAGATGTGTTAATATGAATTTATGAGAGGGGGATAACTCTCTAACAGAGGGGGAAATCCCCCCCCATCCCGCCGTTAATTCGCACCCTGATTCGGCATCAGAAAAAGAGAGTTCATTGTACTGACAATAGCCTAAATTTTATTTCGAAGTGAAATTATTTTATGAAAATAGCATAGAACGATTTCCATCTTAAATGGAGTCATGACAATATGTCCATGTCCTGTAACATTTTCAGTAACGTATTGGAAATCTCGAATTTGTCTTGTATCACAGGGAGAGAGGGTAACGACAATAGGAAATTGTAAGTAATTTTGCAATATATTGTCTATATTTTATTAGAGAAAAACGCACACTACAGTAAACGCACAAAATGAGTGAATGAGTTAGCTTTGTACGTATGTATCTGTGTGTATGTAATGAATATGCAGTACTTACATATACAAAGAATATGCTGTGTATGGACGGATGGGCGTGCAATGTATGTATGTATGTATGTATGTACTGTATTTTATGTAGTTATATATGTGTGTATGTACGCGATTGAATCATTTCTATAATGGAATTACGATACTCAATGCAGTTGCGCACAAATAAACCCAAAAACGCATTTTCTGAAAACTTGAAACTAATCTGAACTGGAGCTATCCAACGTTATATTCCAAGATACCACAATATGAACAATCGGATTTTGTTTCTTGCAATATTGACTTTGTTACATGCTTCGATATTCTTGCAGGTCGAGAATCTTGCCAAATTTCTTTTATATCTGGAGTGTGCAGATGTGATTTACAATGAAGTTTCTCCTCATCTGGTGAAAATTCTGATTCAGAAAACCTTGACTTGCCTAATTTTGAGTTACCGGAATTGATAAATACTAGGTTTACTTTATTATGTAGGCCTGCGTTAAACATCATTCTCAGTCTTTTATTGTACCTATGCACGAGTCTGATCAAGAACTATAACTAGGACTTTGATTCATTACAGTTTTGGTGTTTTACAATCTGAAGTGATCCAAGAATTTGAGTTTCATTTTTATTGATAATGGAATTGATTAAATTGTAATTATTCACTTGATGCTTTTACTTATTGATTAAACATTATTCTCGGTCTTTTATTGTACCTATGCAAAAACTGTAGCTAGTACTGATTAAACATTATTCTCGGTCTTTTATTGTACCTATGCAAAAACTGTAGCTAGTACTTTGTTTCATTACAGTTTTGGTGTTTTACAATCTGAAGTGATCCAAGAATTTGAGTTTCACTTTTATTGATAATGGAATTGATTAAATTGTAGTTATTCAGTTGATGCTTTTACTTATTGATTAAACATTATTCTCGGTCTTTTATTGTACCTATCCAAAAACTGTAGCTAGCACTTTGATTCATTACAGTTTTGGTGTTTTAAAATCTGAAGTGATCCAAGAATTTGAATTTCACTTTTATTGATAATGGAATTGATTAAATTGTAGTTATTCACTTGATGCTTTTACTTATTGATTAAACATTATTCTCGGTCTTTTATTGTACCTATGCAAAAACTGTAGCTAGCACTTTGATTCATTACAGTTTTGGTGTTTTACAATCTGAAGTGATCCAAGAGTTTGAGTTTCACTTTTATTGATAATGGAATTGATTAAATTGTAGTTATTCACTTGATGCTTTTACGTATTGATTAAACATCATTCTCGGTCTTTTATTTTACCTATGCACGAGTCTGATCAAAAACTGTAACTAGCACTGTGATTCATTACAGTTTTGATGTTTGTTTAATGTTTGTTGTCTCGTTTATTTTGAAGAATTGTGAATGTATTGAAATGAAGTGATAAATTTAAAACTAAAACTCGTAGTTTATACTGTTAGAAGTCAGAGTCTCAGAAACGACAATAACTGAACTCTGATTTGGGAACTAAACTAGATGTTGTGTGTTGAACTGCACGCAGAGTACAAAGACACAGTTTCAGTATGTTCATATTTATACCAAGTCAATGAAGAGACATGTAAGACTTTCCGAATAACTGGAAAAGAAACATCAGCATATTCTAGTATTTGGGGAATCTCTCTTCAAAACGTCGAAATTGAAGTATCTTACGCCGCTGTGTGCAACTGGGCCCTTCAATTGTGAAAGAACATTTACGTACGGTACCTCAATTTGCATCAGTGACATCAGCAGCGTGAAGAAAGAAAGATTTTGAAGACAAGAATTTGAAATTAGTTTTATTTTTAAAAAATTAGCCAGTGTAAAGACGAAGCAATTGAAATTTAATGTAGGTTGTTGTATTCAAACTGCCTTCTAAGTTTAAGATGCTGCTAATTTAGGTATGTCGTTAGAGAACTGTGTAAGACTAGTCTATCAACATAAAAATGCAGTCTACAAATTATATTTCCACATAAGAAATAGGTCAAATATACATTGAAGAAGTCTGTGGGCGTATGAATAGTTCAGTAAGACTAGATTTAGAGCAACAGATTATCACTTATCATTGTATATACTTAAAATAAGTGATTAATTCTCAGTGGTTGGTTGAACGAAATTCAGCATAGTCGAAATAAATTTAAATCTGTGTCTCTTGGCTAACAACATTGTCGTTGAGCTTTGCTTTAGATGACCGACTAAATTTCCACAAAGAAACTGTTGTTACTCAATCTCTTATAAAGTGTATTTGACTGATTCTTTGGTAGACTTGAGTCTTAAAATAGTTATGTAAGTTGAGATTAAAATGTACAATATTGTTGGTCAGAATCCTGTTTACATAACTGGAAGGGCAGAAACAATAATTAAGATCTTCAGCAAACAATGTGTGCCAAATACTGCTCTCAATAAACTGACGCTGAACACTTCTTAAAATGATATCTTTTATTTACTGAAAATTACATGATCCCATTTTACTTTCTCAGAATATGAAACATAAAGAGAAAAAGTATTGCGATAACCGAAAACGGTGGTGTAGTCGTTAACACGTCCGCCTTGTATCCGAGAGCTCCGGAGTTCGATCCCAGGAATCATTTGTTCTGGTTTTTTTTTTTTTTTTTTGTAGTTTCACAAGCTCTCCAGGAAAATGAGGGAATAGTACCTACCATTACCAGTAAAAAGAACTACGACCGTTTCCTTCCCAATCCTCCATAACATCATTTCGTATGCAATCTTTTAATTTTATGCGACAGGTCAGCCATCTGTCCGAGAAGTATCGCAAATGGCTCAGTGTGCTCCCCTCTATCGAGAAGAAAGAGCATAAGAGGCAACTGCTGAAGGGTGGAAATGTCTAACAAAAAAAGGATATTGAGATCTTGGAAAAAAAGATCGAGTTAAAGGTTTTCGTGGGAATGTGGGTTTTGAACGTTTCCGATAAAAGTGGTTGTGCCTTCTGTTACCTCTGCATAACGATTAATCCTAAACAATTCCACAAATTTAGTACTTACGAGCCAGTTCTTTCGAGAATTAGTAAAAAAAATGGATATTTTAAATTAAAAAAACGCACTTCGGCGATTCTGTTTCCTGTTCAATTGAAATCTCAAATAATCTTTTTCTTTGATTTCTTTTACCACGAAGAACAAATCGACAAATGATGTTAGTGTCTAAGGAGAGATATTTTCGTAAGACAAAATTAATTCTTCTTTGAGTTATATGAGGGCGGTAATGAACCTCCGGTTTCTCTAAAAGCCATTTGTAAATATAAGGTTTATTTTTATTAGTTATCTGGAGGTTTTCTGTATTAAATGCATATTTATTCTAGTTTGCATATTCAAGATGACTTACACGTGAATGCATGGAGAGTCATTATAAATCTCCTAATACAGTCGACCCTCGATAATTTGTGGTAATTATTGCACGAACTTCCGCAAAATATCGAAAATCGCGAATTATCCTAAACATTTTTTTATTATCATTTAAAGCCCAGTTAAATTTACTCTGACAGTTCAATTGCTAAAATACACTTCAAAATCAAGTGCAAAATGTGAAACGGTGTAAAACATTTTGAAACCTAATAATGCAGTGAAATAGATCTTCACGCAAGAAACACAAGTTTTACAAAATATCATAAGACACTTTAAATTAACAAAAATAATCTATCTCTCTTTGTTTCTTAGAGGATTATTCACTTTGTCTGATTTTTTTAGACTGCAAATTTCTTAAGAGGTAGAGACAGAGAGTAAATCGAATAAGAACGGAAATAAATATGTCACATTGCCCAAAAAAGAAAAAAAAAAAGTTCGCGTATTATCCGCTAAGCGAATTATCGGGAGTGTACTATATTTAAACTTTAACGCACAAAACTAGCAGCCCTGAATTGACGTAATTTTCGCAACGTTACAATGGATAATTTAGCCATTTTTTTTAAGATGTAAAACATTTCAGGTGTATGTTTCTTTTCCTTACTCACTATTACATAGTATGTGAAAAAAAAATCTTAAATTTTCATGTACTGGACTTCACACATTTCAAAAGTAGCAGTGCAACCAACAGTTCGGTATATTGACGTACAAATGTTTTTGTTGTAAAATTGATTTATGGAAATAATTTATCAAAGACAATCTTAATACTAACTGTACATTCCAAATCCACTTCAAATGTCGTGTGGAGGAGTAGTTTCTCGACAGTGAGTTGGCAATCTTGTAGTGATTGTGATTTGTTCTTTAGTTAAAAGTAAGTGATTTGGTAAAAATGGGAAAGCCAAGTTATTAATGAAAATTTCGTAAGGAATGATTAAGTGATTCTACTTTTAGATATTAGTTATATGAAGTACCAGGAGAGCTAACAAAAGCGTGTTGTAAATTTTGTGAAAGTATTTTTTTTTCTTCTTCAGCCAACCACTTCGATCTTGTGGTTTAGCCTACATTAAAAGTGTCAGGTAGTGGTGCGTTATCGTCCAATAGGAAGTTAGACTTCTTTTATCTGATAATGATACAGACAAAAATAATGCAACAGAAGCTGATTTAAGTCTTTTCGTGAAGTGTCATTGCACTATTAGAACCGTGGATCACCTGTAAAAATGGTGCAAAAAAATTAAGTGCAAAAAGACAAACTACACCATTCTAATTGTACATTATAAAAGCATCCTAGTCCACACCTGTAGAGTAACGGTTAGCACGTCTGGCCGTGAAACCAGGTGGCCCAGGTTCGATTCCCGGTCGGGGCAAGTTGCCTGGTTGAGGTTTTTTCCGGGGTTTTCCCTCAAGTCAATACGAACAAATGCTGGGTAACTTTCGATGCTGGACCCCGGACTCATTTCACCGGCATTATCACCTTCACCTCATCGCTAAATAACCTGAGATGTTGATAAAGCGTCGTAAAATAACCTACGAAAAGAAAAGCATCCTAATTCCCCATTTTGTAAACAAGTTATTGAATGATACAGATGATGATCCATTCAGTCTATCATAGGCGAGTCAACTGATATCAGCGTATCTAAGGTGCTGGGAATAGTGATTGTACGTAAGTTTCAGCAGTGCAGAAAGGAAACTTCGGGAAAAGTTTCTCGAGCTTAGGTGAATTAACTGCTTGCGACCTTGAGTCCATTGTTGACGCTGCTCTGTAAAGTCGAAAAAAAGCTTAAATAAGATTTAAAACTATTGAAAGGAACTGGAGTGAATAATTAAACTGTCAATATAGGAATTCATAATGGCTTTCATGCAAAGATAGTTCAGAGATAGTAATGATTCGATGTGTTTGCCACAGTCTACAAGACAACCAGGGCTGCCGAGAAGGGGGGGAGCAAAGAGGGCGTGTGCATATGGGCCCGTGAGCAATAAAGTCCCGTCAGATTACTTTTTTATTATCATGAATAATTATTTGTAGATACATACGGGTAGGCCTACTATAAAATTTTGTAACAACATTTGTTACATAAATTTGACATATTAACTCAACAATAGTAGAATTAATACAAATTACCACTTCATATGTAAATATTTGACTTTTATATAATAGAATATCGGTTTCCCGCATTAACGTTCACCGACACGACAATTGAGGGCCCCGGCATTTGCCTGAACTATGTTCCTGTCGCTTGTACCGAACAAGTTCAATTATTTATTGGCTTGTCCTTTTTAACCACCAACCCTCCGCTGGCCCACCGCAATATGCTAGTGGACTCTCCCAAACCGAAGTCGCAGGATACGTTTCCTTTTCAGTACATTGTATGTTTCATTTCGAAACTTTCGTCTTTTTGTTGTTTGTCTAGTAAATTCTGTTCATTAGTATTACCGGTTATAGTTTAACTGCACAATGGACAAGCACGGGCATAAGTGGGGAGCTGAGAAGCACATGGAGACACAGAAAAAATTGGAAGATATTAATATGGGTGCTAGATTGCGTGAAAAATATTATGAAGACATTAACAAAGAGATCAGTGATGAGACGAAATATTTAAAATCAATTCATGTCTCTAATTTAGGGCCAACCCCACTGAAACCTATGAATATCCTAAATAGTCTGAGGGTATTAAAACTGAACAGTTTATTTCCAAATATTTTTATAGCCATTAGAATATTCTATACAATTCCTGTGACAGCTGCTGATCCTTCAGCAAAATGAAGGAAATAAAAAAAATGTATTCAGATAAACAATGTGTCAAGAATGACTGAGTAACCTTGGCCTCCTTAGTCTAACCTAGCGATCTTGCTAGTTCTTTAAATTTTGATGATTTTTCATCAATGACGTCAAGGAGAGTTGTTTGTTGATGTTGGACTGCAAGTTAGAAATTACAGGTGTTTTGGAATGCTGTTTTATGAATATAATATATTGTGCTAATGAGAACTTTTGCTAAAAGTTTTCAGTGTAATAAAAGTGTATATTTTTAAGTTCGTATTTGTGTATGGGGTTATCTTTTATTTATTTTGCAAATAATTATTATGGTTAGAATAACTGGTAACTTGGAATTGTTACTTTTTTCAACGGGGGCCCGAGAACAGTATTGCATAGGGGCCCATAAATTCTGTCGGCGGCCCTGAACACAACTATCAGTGTCATCGGCTACAGTCTCTCATATAAGCCCTAACTTATAGCTTTCAGTTAGAGAAACTTATGCATGGTTTAGTAATTCATTTCTAAAACATTTCCAGAGACGATCCCAAGAGAATCATTCAGACATGCCAGACCCGTTGGATCCCTATCGAAATGGTTCTTAGCTGAATACTAGACCGTTGGTTGGGACTCAGAACAGTCTTTTAGATTTAGAATTTTGGAATCAAAAGAAAATATATTACACAGCTGGATTTCCGTATGAAACATTCTCCAATGAGAAGAATGAAACCTTCATACTGTTCTTGCATCCTATTCTGAAAGAAATGCAGAAGGTACTAAATAAATCATTCAATGCTGAGAATGATTATCCTTACAAACTCATCGATGATCTCTGTACTTTGGTAAATATATAACTCCAACACATTGGTCCCTGAAATTATTTTTCCTACATAACCAAGTACCCCCTCAATTGATTATCTTAATCAGCGGAGGTGGCTGCAGAGCGAGTTGAGAGACCAGTAACATACCACATTTCGACCACCCAGCATTCTTACTCAGCAAGTGTCGCGAGTCTGCCGTTTTCTTTGTGCTGTAACTGTGTTGTAAGTGGTCGATTCTCTTCGTATTTAGTATGAACATGTCAAGTAGTTCTTTAGGTATGTAAATACATGTTTCTGTCACATTTAATTTAGTTATAATACGTCAAATGAGCATGAATGGACACGCGACATAATATAAATTTAACCATTGAGTGCAGACTTTGCTAAGGTAGAGGAAAAAAATACCCTTTGTTCCGTCCAAAAATGATTTTTTATTCACTTCCTCGAGTATTTATGTCTATTTTAAATGATATCTTTAGAAGCGTAGATTTACGGAAGTAATAAATTATGCGCACTATTCTTTTTAGGTGCAGTTGTGCAATTTTTCTCGATTACAATTATTTTAATATATGAGAACCGAATCTACTTCCGAAGTACAATTCAGCGAATACAAGGTGACATTTTGTTAATTATGTATCGAATGAGCTTTCCGAGTGCCCAAAAGGTGCAATAGTACGTAACTAAAATGTTACATTTTCCCATAAGATAATTTATCGTTGGAGAACAAGAGGATAAAGTAGGCCTATACGAGTTTTTTTTTACGAAATGAACATTGGCTTAGTGAACTACTTATTAAATTAGGTTCTCATCGTGATAGTAATGAAAATTTAGGGAAAACTTACCCCAGAAAAAAGTCATGGCCGCCCAAGAAAGCTTTTCCGTTAAGCAAGCACGAGATCGAAACAAGACAATCCAGAGAATTAGTTACTTTGTGTAGTTCAGAAGAACTGGCTTTTGCAACGCAGATACGTTTTTCCAAGGAAGGTAAATGAAATGTTTTATCTGTTACTAAAAAAAGTAACAATAGGAACTCCACGTACGATTCGACCAATGAAAAGAATTAGGCCTACCGGTACGCCTACGTCTATTTATGCTTGTCCATACCAGAAGAAGCTCTGGTATTGTTAGTGAATCTAAAACTAACCAGACACCGATAAGTGTGTCTGACAGAAGAGTACAGAAGTAGAAATTTTGACAAATACCATGCTTATAACAAAATTTTATAAGTGAAGAACATTGTTACCCCAAAGAAGAATCAATGACCCACTATTACAGAAAAAATGGCAGAGGTAGAATTACAAAATATATTGTTGTCTATAGCAGTTTAACGTAGGCCTATATATATTTTATAAAATAAAGTCATACTTAGTGCAATAAGGAGAGAAGGTAACTGTTCATTTCAGATGATTCATAAATGGAGGTTTGACGGTAGTTCTGGTCACTCCCTTCATAAGCAAGCATTTTTCAAAGATTTGAATTCGACGGACTCTGATATGTTACTAACACCTGTGGCTCCATTGAGATTGGTAACCAGAACGGATTTCACTGAAAATATACTTATTGTTAGGCAAAATCCGAGAACATTCTTCACGAGATATTGCCGAACAATAAGATTACAATTTGTTAAACAATCTACAAAAATATTAAGAAAAGAAAATGATTATATCGAAACCTCAATTTCCAAATTAAGTCATATTCGACACAAAAGTTGTTAATTTGTGTAAATACACCCTCCTAAGAGGCAGTTCCTCTTACACAAATGTAATTAGAGTTTGTCCACAAAACAAATATGCAGTCTGTAACTACGGTATAAAGTTTCATGAAAATATGTTAGATGGGAGAAAATTTACTAATTTTGTCTAAATGTACCCTCCTATAAGGGACAGTTACCCTTATACAAATGTAATCAGAATTTGTATACAAAAGATTTGAATCTACTACTTGTAACTATTGCATAAAGTTTGATGAAAATCTGTTAGATGGGAGAAAAGTTATCAATTTTATCCAAATGCACTCTCTATAAGGAGTAGTTTTCCTTATACAAACGTAATCAGAGTTTGTAAACAAAAATATACCACCTGTAACTACTGTATAAAATTTCATGAAAATATGTTACGAGAAAAATTATTAATTTGGCTAATTTCACCCCCTTATGAGGGGTAGTTCTCCTTACATCAAGGTAATCAGAGTTTGTATACAAAATAAATATGCTACCTGTAACTAGTTTACTGTGTAAAGTTTCATAAAAATTTGTTAGATAGCTAAAACGTTATTTGCGTTTTGGATCATTATGAGCTGAATAGATTTTGGAAATAAGATAAAAATATCTAATAATAAAGATATGTATCCTTATAAGATATATAATTACAGTGAATTTTTATAAATTAACGTTACTGAAATTTGAAAAATATGGCCTAGCCTAACTGGATAGATCCATTAATTCTGGCTGAAAACCATCGTAGGCCTGTGACCTAAATAAAGTGCAATGTACTGTAACAAACTGTGCTTAATATTCACGCCTATGAATTGTGGCCTATGTGTTTAAGTTTTGTACATAATGTAATGGAATATTTTTATAAATAATATAAAACTATAATATGTGGGAAATCACTAAAAATAATTAGAATATGACGTACCCCTAGCGAATTCTTGCATTAAATTACAGCAATTTTTTACGAGTTAATATTATTCAAGATTTTAAAACTATATAAAAGGATTACTTTACTTAGTTTCAAATGTATATATCCACCATCTATAACTCGTAATGTATTATATTGACTTCTTGTACGACGTATGATTTAATTTTTAACTGCTTTCTTCTGATATTAACATTAAAACTCTGGTTCTGTCGGTGAAGTATGACTGACAAGAGCAGACGATACAGTGTTGCCAAGGTGATGCTTCCGATCTTCTACTAGAGTCGACGTGCACTGGTACGCTACGCCGAGGAGATCGCTACGCCAGCGTGTACCTCGCCACTGAAGATGTCTGCTGCAGTAGACGATACGTCTAGTAGCAACACCACTAGTAGATCAGGGCCTCTGAGCCCAGATAATTCTTGTTCCATTGACGCCGGCCGTGAAAGCCTACATGCTAATGTCAGCAAAATTGTCAATTATGCAAAGTTACTCTGACAGATTTAATTACTAAAATACATTTCAAAATCAAGTGCAAAATGAGAAACAGTGCAGAGCATTTTGCAACATAAAATATTATACAGTACTGCAATGGGATAAAATCTTGAAAGAACCTGATATGCATGTTTTACAAAATATCATAAGATATTTTAGTTTAACAAAAATAATCTGTCATCTTTTTTTGTTTTGTTTCTTAGAGAATTATTCTTTTTTTTTTGTCTGATTTTAGATCGCAAATATTTTAAGAGATCGAGAGAGCGTAAATTGAGTAAAAACGAAAATATACGGATCGAGAGGCGAGACCTGGCATGTGAGCTACGCAAGAGGGAAAAGAATGGGAGATCAGAAACAAAGTTTGTTTCAGCTTGGTTAATATTACACGAATCTACTGACACGGAAGTTCATTTCAGACTAAAAACATATTCCCACCTCCATATCCACTAGTGATATAGTCACGGTGCATTTAAGATCACAGGACAGGTCTTGCCCCTCTGCTATACCATGTACATTGTATATAGAACTATAAATACAAAATAATAGTTGAGAAATATCAACAAGGACTTCTCAAAATAATTAAATAGGCTAAGTGATGAGCGTATCAATTTTGTTCTACTATAAACCTATAGTCTTATCAATTAGCCTACGCATTGAAATATTCATCATCAATACTTCATTTGTTTAAAGGACTGTAAATACAAAATTGTAATAAAGAAATATCAAGAAATTCTTCTCATAGTAATTATATAGGATAAGAGATGAGCGTATCAATTTGTTCTGTCTATAGGCTAAACCTACAATATATTATCCTCTGATTGAGCTTCTGGCTGATATATCAGATCTATTGTCAGGCAATAATAAAATTTCACTTTACGATACCGTCAGAAGAACAACTTAAGCGGTGAGATCAATAACCATTCAAGTCCATTTAAGTTACACAAGTTTCGAGAAAAATGCAAACAACTTTTTTTATTTCTTACCTAATTATTATTTTTGTACATAATATTTCTGGTTGTTTTAGAGATCAAGACAAAGTAGTATATCAACTTTTAAAATCGTAACACTTGTGGAAATATAAAAAAAAATTAATTTCAAATTTGCAAGAAATGAATGACTAGAAGTGGACTTGATTATTGATCTCACCGCTTCAATTGTTGCATACATCTCAAGTCTGAATAGTGAACTATGTTACTTCTAGTCAGCGATGTATGCAATGAAAGGGGAAAGGAACTGGCCACCCTGCCCCATTACCTCCTGGCTTACTTGTCCCGTTAGTAGGTTTGTAATGTTGGGGTCCGATAGGGTGCGTTACGGTGGTTTCAAGTTTACTATCCGTTCGTCAGTCACTACTGTAGCATGCGTAAATAGTGTACCTGCTGAATAAAAATGCCGAAGGTTAAAGGTTCTTAGGCACAAACTTTTGCAGCGAAATTTGTTGAGGTACTGAAGGTGTGAGTTGTTATGCATTGTATTTGTACGGACCCTGAAGAAAAGGAGGATACTCGAACCCAAGAATATTTCTATGATATAATACTTCTGCACATAACGGAAGGTACGTAAAAATATATCTTTGGAATGCTATGTAGCTTATATTTACTTTCAGAGCTGTCCAGATTTGTTTATGTTCACCTTGTCATTCCCGTAATCGATCGCAGATCCAAGTCACTGTCCTCGTATTAGCTCACGTCCTCGGCCTATGTACCATGCTGCAGTCAACTTGTGTAATCGGTCCCCAACATTACAAGCCTACTCAAGAGTGATGAGTGATGCCTTATTGGTGTCACGAGATTCCAACTAGTCTTCGTACTGCTGAATAAACATAGCCTATATACAAATATTAAAATGACAGACACTAAAATGACAGAATGTTATGTAAATGAGATATTAAAAACGGAGCCCTTCATTCAGAATCTCCATTTAAAGGCCTACGTTTCAAATTTGCCACTAGTCCACCTGTGCAACGGAGATTATAAAATCACACAAGCAACACTCGTAAAAGTAACTCGCTATTTTCTATTCTGACATCACAAAATATTGTTTATAAAAATGTGAGGGACAATAATGTAATTTTGACGCGCCATGAGAATTACTTTACAGTAATGTATATTCACAGCTCCGCATCCAACACCTTTTCTTCCAGTAAAATTTAATTCCTCTACCTACAATTTAATTCGAAGATGGAGGTCATTATTCCCTGTTGTAACATGCCATTAAACATTTAATTCCTATGGTAATCACATGAATAACTGAAACATTTGCTTAACTTTCAACTTTAATTTATACCGGTATTCCAAAAATAGTATGAGTTAGTTGACATTATAGAAGTTAATCGTACTAAAATTGAAACATAATTCATTACGAAATACTGATTAGTTAGAAGGTCCTATTTCAACTACACTTATGTTCTTCGACTCTGAAAATCTGTATGAAAAGACAGGAAACTGAGTATGTAAAATATAAAAACTTTTGCTTTGCACAACAGTTATCTTGGAGCAGCATTGTGCTGTGTTAAGAATTTTATGCTAATAATTAGCTATTGCTGTTTATCTGTTGACTGAAATTAATCACATGGTTTGCAAACTAGCTGAGCAATAAACTCGATGAGTGTTCTTGTGGGCCTGCCAGACATGCCTTTCTGGAGATACACGTTATCGATACCGTTGGCACACATAACACCGTAAGTGTCCAAATGCATCCACTCTCCGCACGGCACAAACTGTCTTAGAAACGCGGCTGCTCTACAGGCTCCTCCACCTTTACCGAAACCCACATTTCTGGCATCAGCAGAATGAGATACAGTCACTTGTTTAGTGTAGTAGTCCCACAGGGGAAATCGCCACATTCGATCGCCAGTGTGTACACCAGCCATGCGAATCTGTTCCCACAGAGCGTCGGAGTTGGTAAAGACGCCTGTTGCTCCTGAACCCATTGTTGTCTTCATGTCGTTGGTCAGAGTTCCGATATCGATGACGAACCTTGGCCAGAAGTTCTGGGAGTAGTAGAGAGTGTCAGCAAGGACCAGTCGTCCCTCACAATCCGTGTTTTCCACTATGATGTTTTTGCCGTTCATTGCTGTTACGACATCGCCTGGTTTTGCAGCCGAGCAACCTGGCATGTTCTCGCATAGGGGAATGAGCCCGCGTATGTTGATTGGGAGTTGCAGATGGGCGAGCGCTCGGGCTGTTGCCACGACGCAGGCGGCGCCTGCCATGTCACCGCGCATGTGCCTCATGCCATGTGGAGTTTTGAGGCACACACCGCCGCTGTCGAACGTGATGCCACTGCCCACAAGCACCACCGGTCTCTCGTCATAAGCAGCTCCATAGTAGCTCAGCTCCAGGAATATCGGAGGCTCACACGATCCTTTTGCAACACTTAGAAATGCTCCCATTTTTTGTGTTTCTGCCCATCCTTGGACCTTTACTTCTACATTTACGCCCGACTTACAGAGTACTTCCACAGCATTCTGAGCGAATATCGTTGGTGTCATCATATTCGATGGCGTGTCCATCAATGAACGAGCGAGGTTTTGGGCGGCGGCTTTCTCTAAGCCTATGTGCCAACCAGTAAAGTCGCAATCGTCGTGAAGTTCCAACTGAGGCACTACTAACTGCCGATTTTTCTTCTTTAAGTCTTGGTACAACCATATTCCAAGAGCTGCACCCTCGGCTGATGATTCTGCATGCCCAAAGCCTTCTACATGTATTTTTTGCAATCTTAAGCTCTGCAAAGCTTTACAGCCGGCTGCTGCTGCAATACGTATTGACTCTTTACCGTCATCACGTTCTTCAATGTCATTGTAACCTTGACATTGCTTGCCAAGACCGGCAACTGCCACACTTGCAAATTCAGGTTCTAGGCTGTAAAAAATCCTAACTTCACCCCTTTTCGGTGTTGGGCCTGAAGCTCTGAGAAGTTGCTCCAATCTTCCTTTAACCAATTCATTATACTTATCTGCTGAGGGAGTAAATTTGAATACAGTTGAGTACTGACCTTCCGCATCATCTGTATATACTCCAAGAACTAGTCCCAAATTAGTTTTCACGTCTCCAGCACATGTTTCACCACCAGCACTAGCAAACCGTTTCAGTATTATAGAATGAATATTCATCCTCCGAGTGATGTGACTACTGAGATTAACAAATACAGGCAACATTTTTATAGTTTAAGTTCCACTGAAATTTAATTTGCAAACCTATTTGAGGTGCAATTAGGGCCTAATGGTATGTTTATACTTGAAAGCAATATGTTGTGATCTACATAATAATTTTGAAGTGTTGGGTTCCGATGCCCAAGATCGTAAATTATTTATGCGACACCATAATTTTGAATAGACCGGATTCTAATAATCCCAATTGTTATGTAAGATTACTATGGCTACTGTGTCAATTTTCCCAAACTACAAAAACCAAATGCAATATTAACTGTTTGCAAATTTATGGGGAAGAGGAAGTATCGATAAATATATTTATTTAAAATTCTCCACAAAAAATAATAATGGACTTTCAACTTAAATATTTGAAAAGATCAAGAAAACCATCCTAATTGTAACAGTAAATGATTTTAATTTCATGGCTTCAGTGTGGCTCTACTGTGTTTCTACATAATGGCTGCATGGATTACATTACGAAAGTCTAATCTTTTCTAATTCGTCAAACCTCGGCCGTCATGCACAGAATATCGAACATGGCGACTGTAGTGTTTTGTAATCGCAGTGCTGCGAGGTTAAAATTAAAAACTATCACTAGCATACTGGGTTACATAAAGGTAATACAGCTTCTCGAACAACTTTGTTTTGTGACATGATTTTTATAAGTGTGTCTTCTTAAGCAACTGACTTTAAATCGAATTATTCTTTAGCAAAGAGTCCATTAAAAGGTCGTGTTAAATTTATAATATTTACCTGGACGAAACAATAGGGATATAAATTTGCAATTAATTTATATATTTGAATATAAGGGAATTAATATAAGTAAGTGTGGAATATTGTGTTGCCTTACTGCTGTTTGTTGCTATAATTAAACATAAGTTGGTATGTATAGGTTAGGTTCATTAGGTTAGTCAATAAATAAATAATGGTTTATTTAACGACGCTCGCATCTGCCGAGATTATATCAGCGTCGCCGGTGTGAGGTTAGTCGAGTTTAAATAGAAACGTTACCTGAGAAAGCTTAATTCCTTTATGAAAAGTTACTGACAATAAAAATTCAGGTGTTTTAATCCGTTATTCAAAGACATTGCCTAAACTGCAGGTTATTAAATTGCCAATGAAATTTTCGATGACATTTTCGCGAACTAAGTTCGAGAATTTTCATCTTATAATTAGTTCGAGAAAATCTTGATAAGTACTTAGCCCGGTAGTAGTCCAACTAAGATTGAAATTCATGCCATATTACAGTTTTTGAGCACGTATCCCATTTGCTAATTTGTAGACAGTGCTGGTGGCCAATGTTAAGCAGTGTTGAATGTGACAGTGGGGTCAACGAATGCGGATTCTGCATTCGATTGCTTCTGAAACATAGGGCTATATTTGATTGAAATACAATTGGATACGGTATAGGTTGAACTCAGCACCTTAGGTAATTTAAGTATTAGAGAAAACGTAAGGTGGGAAAATGTGTCGTCTTTTGGATATGTGCTTTTACTAAAGTAAATCATAAATAAATACGGAAATACTACAACTTGTCCAAATTGCATTCATTTAATAGGCTTAACGTAACTTTTAGGAAGGAGGCAATTTAGCAGAGTTCTAATACATAACGGAGTATATTACATCATTTTTATTTCTTATTAAAGAAACAAATCTGATGTCTTTCGTATAAAAGCCATTTGACTAACATGCATACTGCAAGTAGAGTATGTACAATGTTTAAAATCCAGGATTGAACAGAAATGTTAGTAATTCATTTGTTGATATAGGCCTACAGTGCATACAATTTATATTTTAACGCTCGCGGAAGTGCAGAGGAAGTGGCAGTGCACAGCACAGCTGCCCACAAGCAGCCTGCAGTGACCGCTTGGTTGAGAACATGCGAGATAGATTAGAACGGACTGTTTTCTTTACATTTTTAAATTGAGACGATACTAAAAATGCTTACTGACCCCGTAATTTTGAATTTATTTACAACATTCAAGGTAGGGCATCCACCCGCCTCTGTAAACAAATATTGCACACTTTTATCCCTGCTATTAAGGTAGAGCATCCACTCGCCACTTTTATCACTGCTAAAGTGGTGCTGTAAATCAAGTACATGTTGAACAGGGTAGGGGATACAGGGCATCCTTGTCTCTATTTTGCTTCCCTCTGACATTTCGTCTCCAATCTTGACTAGTTCTTTCATATGAAGATTACTGAACAGCCTTCTCTCTTTCCAATCACATAAATTTTCTTCAGGATTCCCATAAGTTTATTTCATCCCACTCTGTCAAAAGCCTTTTCAGGTGAACAAATACCTGTACTATATACACTTCTTTGTTCTTCTATAGGTATCTTTCGCTGATTGTTCATAGCAGTCCAATTGCATTTCTTGTACTGTTTTTCTTCCAAAGCCAAATTGTTCTTCCAACTCTCCTTCCATCTTAGGATATAAACATGCTTGCAGGGTAGTGCCATATGAGTTGAATATTTTAGTAGTTGATGGTGTTGATTAGTCAACTTCGAACATATACTTTTACGTTTATTATAGCTTATAGGATTGATATGTATGCCATGTTTATTGTAACTGTAATATATGATTTACTGTACATACATAACTGCATACAGAGTTTCGCTATTTTTTCTTCATAGATTCAATAAAGTTGCTGTCACCTCTTTCCTCTTCCTTCTCCCTCCCCACTATGAGTCACTGGCATAGCTCAGGAGTCACCGGCTGACATGTGACCAAAGATTGCACTTGGGCGGGAGTTAGAATTCTGTTTGTACTGATTACCTGGTAGGGCTTATTCCGAGATTTCCCTGACTACAAAGCGAATGTCAGATAATCCCATGACGAAGACTTGAACTTATCTCGCCAAATGGCAGCTCACTGTCACCAATTCCACTGATGTTAGATAGCTGCACAGTTGGTACATTGCCGTTAAGTAACTGATTAACAAAAGGAAATAAGAAAGGCTTTGAACTGATTTTGATCGTGTCTTCTGGGCCCAGTTGTTTAACTTTCAAGGAATGAGATTAACTGCTTAGACGTGATCTTGACTAATTTCATTTGCATGTCTCTCATGGTTAAAAGTGACTTATGCATGTAGAACATATACAGGATCAACTGAAGAAATTTAAGGGGTTGTAGAGGGGTCCTAGGTAGGCCTAAGTATTTTGAGATTGGGAACTAGGCGTCTGGGGGTAACTTGCACGTAATGGCGTAAAATATTTTTTGGGTCAGTGTGCCACTGATTGAACCTGCATGTGGCATAGGAATACATTTGGAAATGTGTCGGATACAATATTGCTATGTCTCTGTGACTCAATCAGTAAACATTGTAGATGATTTCTGTCAGAGGATGATGTCGAAAGTTTGAACTTCAGCACGTACTTTTTTAAGTTAAGTCTCGTTCACACTTTCCAAGTAACTTGAATTTATGTCACGTGATTTCAAGTAATCTGAATTCAAGTCGTAGTTCAGACATATTCAAGTTATTTTGTTTTCAAGTAGGATAAAAGGCGTCGATGGAAATTGTGCAATTAGGAATTCCTGTAGTAGCAAGCCTCCGTGCTAGGGAAATGATAAATATATTGAAGAAATGGAAGATGCATTGTTCAGTATGGGTTAGGAATTGGATTAGTAAGAGAAATACACGACCATTGACCATTACAAATAGAATAAGTGAAATCTTCAAGCACATTTAATCATTCGTAATGTAAATGTAATCAAATATAAGCAGGTCTGATTTACCATAATTGAAAATGATTATCTTGAAGCTGTTACAGTTCCCCCCCCCCCTCAAAAAAATCTATCAACCACATTGAACTATGCCAGTTTCGGCCGATAAATGTCATCCCTTCAAACAACACTCTTCTTATTCCCTCCTTTCTTCCTCACTTATTCTCTATCTACAGTTTATGGTTTTTAATTATCTTTCATATCTCGTCTGTGTCCATGTTAAAATCTCTGCTGTTCAATTCTTCAATGAACTATTCCTTTCTTGGCAGCTTCTTTTGTTTTTCTGTCACAATACTTTGCAGTTTCAATAATCCACAGGGCTTCGTGGGTTTTATGCAACTTAAGAAACTCAAATATTTGATCATTATTTCACTTACTATTGTTTCCTATTATTTTTACGTTCTCAGTAGAACAGAAAAACTATCAGCTGTTAATTTAACGCTCTTAAAACAGCTTTTAATTCAAATTCCCGCGCTTTTGCCCATGAATTCAAGTTATCAAGTGACGTTCACACTTTTCAAGTTGTTTCAAGTGTCCTTTCAAGTCAAGTAAAACGTAGAAAGGGACTTAACTTCACTTGAAACTTGAATTCAAGCCGTTACCTGATTTCAAGTCAAATTGAAACATCACATTTTTCAAGTTTGTCGAATCAAGTGACTCGAATTCAAGTTACTTGAAAAGTGTGAACTAGACTTTAAGGTATGTAATATTAAAAAGCCAGCTCTAGTTATTTTGTAATGTACGTAATAATGACAATAATTATTTAGAAGGGTGAAGAAGGAATATAGTTTTAGAAATGCATATCTATTACTCTGAACAAGTCACAGTATGTTTATCAGTTAACTTGTAGTGTACATAAATAAATTGTGCATACCAGTATTCTGTTTAATATAAAATATCGTAATAAAATGGATAAATAAAAAAAGAAAGAAATTTTCCTTTTCCTGAGAGGAGGAAGCAGACAGTATTCAGGAATTACTGTACAGTATAGTACATAATGTATACAGTAATAAAAGAAAACAATGGAAGGAGTCCATGATCGTACCTATATTTAAGAAGGGGGACAAGAGTAACTGTAGTAACTTTCGAGGAATATCACTTTTGTTGACGTACAAAATTTTGTCCAATATTCTCTTGAGAAGATTAACTCCATATGTAGATGAAATTATTGGGGATAATCAATGTGGTTTTAGGCGTAATAGATCAACTATAGACCAGATATTTTGTATTCGACAGATAATGGAGAAAAAATAGGAGTAGAAGGGTACAGTGCATCAGTTATTCATAGATTTCAAAAAGGCATATGACTCGGTTAAGAGAGAAGTTTTATATGATATTCTTATTGAATTTGGTACCGGTATTCCCAAGAATCTAGTTCAGTTAATTAAAATGTGTCTCAATGAAACGTACAGCAGAGTTCGTGTAGGTTAATTTCTATCAGATGCGTTTCCAATTCAATGTGGGCTAAAGCAAGGAGATGCACTATCATCTCTACTTTTTAACTTTGCTCTAGAGTATGCCATGAACGGGTTACATCAGCTGCTTGTCTGTGCGGATGACGTGAATATGTTAGGAGAAAATCCACAAACGATTAGGGAAAACATGGGAATTTTACTGGGAGCAAGTAAAGAGATAGGTTTGGAAGTAAATCCCGAAAAGACAAAGTATATGATTATGTCTCGTGCCGAGAATATTGTACGAAATGGAAATATAAAAATTGAAAATTTATCTTTTGAAGAGGTGGAGAAGTTCAAATATCTGGGAGCAACAGTAACAAATATAAATGATACTCGGGAGGAAATTAAACACAGAATAAATATGGGAAATGCCTGTTATTATTCGGTTGAGAAACTTTTATCATCCAGTCTGCTGTCGAAAAATCTGAAAGTTAGAATTTATAAAACAGTTATATTACCGGTTGTTTTTTTATGGTTGTGAAAGTAAGACTCTGATTTTGAGAGAGGAACATAGGTTAAGGGTGTTTGAGAATAAGGTTCTTAGGAAAATATTTGGGGCTAAGAGGGATGAAGTTACACAACACAGAACTGCACGCATTGTATTCTTCACCTGCCATAATTAGGAACATTAAATCCAGACGTTTGAGATGGGTAGGGCATGGGCAAATCCAGAAATGCATATAGAGTGTTAGTTGGGAGGCCGGAGGGAAAAAGACCTTTAGGGAGGCCGAGACGTAGGTGGAAAGATAATATTAAAATGGATTTGAGGGAGGTGGGATATGATGATAGAGAATGGATTAATCTTGTTCAGGATAGGGACCAATGGCGGGCTTATGTGAGGGCGGCAATGAACCTCCGGATTCCTTAAAAGCCAGTAAGTAAGTAAATAAAAGAAAACAAATTATTCTTTTCCTACTCACTGTCAATGGAAAACAAGTTACAGTGATTCTTCAAAGTAATGACCTCTGCCTTAAATACCGTATTTTTCTGCAACAAATCAAATACTTTTTCTGAAATTTATTAATTCTCGCTTAAGCATTAGAAATTACGTACATAAATTTCATACAACTAAAACATTAAAATGGGACAAAACTACATGAAAGTAATAATACAGAACAAAAAGACCATGCAGTCATCACATTTGCAACTAAACGCTAGCGCGTTTCTAACAAATACCTGAAATTATGAGTACAATGAACTCAAGTGAACTATAATGAACCAGTGCCTAGTACGATACAGTATACTCTTGTTGAAAGCATAATAAATAAATATTATAATATATTTTGATGATTCAGAGAAAAAAGAATTCAGATATCTCATCAGTAATATAAAAGATAATGGGGAAAAAAAAAACTACCGTGGACAGATTCAAACGTACTACCTTTTGCACTGACATGTTATCTGTAACACCAGAGCCTCATGTCGATAATTTCCTACTAAAATAGGTACGATAACAAAAACGAATGAGGGTGAAACAAGCAGTGCAGTGGCTGCTGTCTTATTATTTGTCAGCAGTTTTACACATTCTGTGAATGCTAAATTTTGGAAACATGGTTGACTAGTTAACAGTTGGGCTTCATGTAATTCCTAATAAGGTCCGAAAGTATTGCATACCATTTCACACTTCCATTTCATTTTAATCCTGGAATATGAGTATCAAATATAAACAATTTTAACAACTGACAACTCAGATATTTTTTATCGAAGACTGGGTTCCTTATATCAAATTGCTTGTTTACAACCCCTCTATAACCTGATAAATTTCTTCGGTTGAATTCTGAAACACTTTGTATGTACTCCCAAAAATACATGATTGCTTGATTGAATGATTGTACCATAAAACTCCTTTTCTTTTCAGAAACCAGTCAGTAAAAGTAGATGAAAGTCTAAGAATTTTTTTGGTGTTGTGTTGCAGGGTGATGGTGTTGCAAGTAACAAATTCGTCAGGTATCATCATTTTGTGTCAGGCATCAGGAACTGTAACAGTCGAGATTCACAAAGAAAATCTTTTGCTGTGTGTGGTGGGAGCGACTTCCTTGGGATTACAGTTTCTCGATTAGCAAGTACTAGTGTGCAGAGCCCACCTGACTCTGTGTCTAGAATACCAGAAAGTGTCTCGAATCCAGACAGCTCTGTGCAGTCTGTTCCAAGTGATAAGGCCCCAACAAATGCACCAGAAGTACCACCAGCACCGCCAGAAGCACCACCAGCACCTCCAGAAGTCACACTTCAGACAGTTGCTCCACTAGATAATATACCAGAACCACCACCGATACCAGTTGAAGTTGAATTGGTGCAGGAACTTACATTGTCAGGTGAACAAACATTTGCCAGCATTGGTCTGGGTGGTTGGTCACCTGTTGGCATAGTGCAGAACTGCTTGGAATACCTGCACATCACCTGTGATCTCCCATGGTGGATGTCTATTGTAATAGGTAATTAATACAATATTTGTGTTTTAAGTTGTTGTGTATTGTAGATAGTAATGACTTGTGTTAAGTTACAGAAGGGATTTCTATTCCGTTCCATTTTTATTTCGGTATTTTAAGTTGTTGAAGTATATTGTAGATATTAATAATTTGTGTTAAGATGCAGACGAAATTTTTCATTTTCTTCAATTTTTATTTTAATTTTTGTATGTTAAATGGTTGAGATACATTCTGAATGACAATGGATCGTGTCAAGATATAGGAGGTATGTTTTATTATCTTCCATTTTAACTTTTGTTTTAGTGTGTTAAGTTTGATGATTGGAGCAAGAGATATCGTTCCACAGTTAATAGTTAGTATTTTAAAAAGCTTCTGATTGCATGATTCATTCCAAAAACAGTCACTTCAAACATTGGTCTGTGGCAGTCCTCAAAAACCATTTATATCAAATATTACAGTTCCCCCTATTTTTAGTTTGTGTTTATAAAATATATAATATATGTGTAATTTGTCTGAACTCTAAAATTCTCATTTTCTCTTCATGTAAACTTGTCTTAGTTACTTATTTTAGTCAATTACTATTCTTGTGTATATATTATTCTGTGTTTTTGGCAACCCAAGCACAGTGGGCCAGAATCTCAATCTAGCTGGAAAAAATTATATTTTTCAAAGTCACTGAAGTTGGTGTTTCTACACTGTAAATGCTAACCAGATGTCTGCACTTCAGAAATCCACAACACAGAACGGGATTTGAAAAGATTAAAAACATTAAATACATAGCAGAAGTTGATTATTATTGATAAACACCTGGGCTGTCTGCACCCAGTTGTTTGTTGGAGCGATGCAAGGGAATATCGTTCTGTGTTGTGCTTAAGCAAAATATTTTTTTTAAATTCCACGTGGAATGTGTGCCCAAAGGTAATAATAATGTTCGAAATTACTGAATTGAAAATTGAATTTTCGGTCATGAAGTTCATTTTTGTACTGAGATTTAAAAAAATCGGCACTTACTAGTACGGAATTTTTTTGTTAAAATACAGAACAACATTTGGGCTTAAAATTCCATATTGCAGTTCAACTACAAATGCATGCTTTTTTTTTATTAAATAAATTCTTTTATTTTAGGTTATGGCCAGCAAAAGCAACTTTCGGTGACTCGTAAACAGTTATAGAAATTAATGCTCAAGAAGAACAGCTTTTCAGAACCATCATATGAGTATATTTTGACTAGATTATAAAGAGGAGAGTGTTCACAGAGCATATGTAAGGGAATTAAGAAATCTAGTTGTTATTTTATGAATATTTTTAAAAATAGTAGCAGTTGTGCGAGGCATAAAAAGACAGATTTCTGGTGAAATATCGGAATGGTTGAAAGCAGAAGTGAATTTTCTTCAATAGGAACCCAGTGGTGTGACATTACGAGATCCATTGCCATTAGTTTCGGGTGTTGGATAGCCCAAGAAACCCTTTTGTGAGGCAGGACTCAAAACAAAACAAATTATTGTTCCTTTGCTTACAAAGGAATTTTCTGAAAAAGAACTTATGCTTGCGACTGAAATGTTTTTCCATTCCTCCAGTAAGCAAGATGGAGGGTTCTTTCGCTATACCATTGGGTTTCCATTGAGGGAATTTCACTTCAGCCTTCAATCATTCTGAATATTTTGCCAGAAATCTTTCTTCGTCCGGCACAACTTCCATCTTTGCTTAAAATCATTCATAAAATAGATTTCTTAATTTCCTTGAATTGCTCTGTAAACACTCCCCTGTTTATAATCTAATCAAAGCATACTCATATGATGATTCTGAAGAGCTGCTCTTCTCGAGCATTAATTTGTATAACTGTTTATGGGTCACCGAAGGCTGCTTTTGCTGGCCGTCACCTAAAATAAAATAATTTATTTAGAAAAAATGCGCGCATTTGCCGTTAAACTGCAATATGGATTTAAAGCCCAAATGTCGTTTTTTATCTTGGTCAAAAAAAATTCCGTGCTAGTAAGTGCCGATTTTTTAAAATCTCAGTATAAAAATAAAACTCTTTGAAAAAGTACAGGAATTTAATCTTAAAGTATTCATAGCGTTTGTAGACTACAGCAAGGCTTTTGATTCTGTAGAACACAAATGTATCTGGCAAGCTCTCGCAAACCAGGGATCCCAAGCATGTACATCAGGCTCCTAGCAAAGCTATACGAGGGGTGTAAAGCAAGAATAATAATGGAGAGAGAGGGTGAAAACTTTGAACTAGGCAGAGGAGTGAAACAGGGAGACCCGCTCTCTCTGAAGCTCTTCACATGCTTGCTTGAAAACCAATTCAGGAAGCTGAACTGGGAAAGTAAATACGGTATCACCATAGATGGACTGAGAATGACCCACCTCCGGTTCGCAGATGATATAATATTGGTAGCGAAATCAGCCGCAGATCTAAAACAGATGCTTGAAAAATTGGACAGGGTCAACAAAGAGGCAGGCTTATCCATGAACCCAGAAAAAACTAAACTAATGACTAACACGTTTGAAGACCGGATCCACTTAAATGGTCAGCCACTAGAATATGTGGAAGATTATAACTACCTGGGCCAGAACCTGTCCTTCTCCAGCAATTCAGGGAAAGAAATAAAGAGACGAATCAGCATGGCATGGAAGAAGTTCTGGTCTCTAAAGTTAATACTTACAAATTCCAGAAGCTAAGCTTGAAGGTTGAGACCCTGGAAAAATGTGTATTACCAGTTCTACTGTATGCATGCCAAACCTGGTCCCTAACATCAAAACAGAAACCTATGCTTCAAACCTGCCAACGCAGTATGGAAAGAAAAATCCTGCAACTTTCTCTGAGGAACAAAGTAAGGAACGAGGAGTTACCCAACCATACCGGCATGAAAGACGTCCTAAACACCACCGAAAGCTAAAGTGGAAATGGGGAGGGCACATAGTAAGGATGGACCACAGAAGATGGATGCATAGACTCACATTTTGGGATTCCAGGATTGGCAGAAGAGTGGGACGCCAGATGACCAGGTGGGCCAATTTCTTCAAGAAGGCAGGAGCACAGTGGACGAGCAGAGAAAGAAACAGACAGCTATGGAGAGATCTAGAAGCAACCGTCCCCAGTGTGTAGTGTGGTGTGAATAGGGAACTTACAAGTGCATATAGTGTTTAGATTAGTACATAGAAACGAAAAAGTGCAACCAAGTTCGATGATATCACTCCTTAGGACCAGCTCACGTAACGAGTGAAGTCTAATACTGAGCCAAGCCCTGTCAATCAGGAGGCCCTTGCCCTTATGGGATCTAGCAGGCTAAATTTATTATTTTTATTATTATTTATAAAAATAAACTTAATGACCGAAAATTCAGTTTTCAATTCAGTAATTTCGGACATTATTATTACAGTATTAACATGGAATACATTAATTAAACTTTAATTAAACCAAAAGTACATACCTTTGGGCAGACTTTCCACTTGGAATTTAAAAAAATATTTTACTTACACAACATAGAATGAATTCCCTTACATCACTCCAATGCACAACTGACACGGGTGTATATCAGTAATCAACTTCCCCTATGTATTTATTGTTCTTAATACTTCCGAATCCCTTTATGCATTGCGGATTTCTGAAGGCAGGCATCTGGTTAATGTTTACAGGGTAGAAACACCAACTTCAGTGACTTTGAAAAACTTAATTTTTTTCCAGTTAGATTGAGATTTCTACTGTGTCAGGATGCCTTGGCAGGTGATTTTTGGAAATAAATTATATAAAAATGTATTGTGGGATTCTGGATAATATTGGCTTGTGTTAATATACTCATATATGAGATATTTGTCATTCCCTCCCATTTTCGTTTTGAAAGTGAATTGAAGCTAATTGGCTCTTATTTTGCTATAACTGGCCCAGTGCCTGGATCCTAAGGTATGGTACTTGTCAGTTGATTGTGTAAATTCCTTATGAGGCAGTGACACTTTAGAAGAATGAAGAAGCAAATCAAGGTGTTGCAAAGATTCTGGAGGTAGGCTACCATAGATCAGGTGCTGAAGATTATAAAAAATATTTTATTTTTACTTTTGTGCCATAAGCCATGTATTTAAAATTACAATTATAGTTGATTATATGTAAAGAAAATGTTTTTGCTAAAAAATGTATCCTTTGTTCATTTTGAAAGTCATATCGTTGCAGAAAGTTCAAAGGAAATGTGTGTAACTTGACAATTTGAAGTAAAACCCTGGCTTCTTGATTGTCTCGAGCATTGGTTGTTAGAAGAGCGAGAGAGAGAGAGAGAGAGAGGAGGGAGGGAGGGAGACAGGGAGACCAATCTGCTGCAACTTGTACAGTAAGGCAGTAAGTTTAAATAACAGGCTAATACATATTCGTCGGTTTCTTGGTAAAAGTGACCAAGTCCAAAAGACAAATATGTTGGGAAAAGGCATTTAAAGGTTTAATGATCCATCCAAAAATCATTGCACTTCTTTAGATGTTAGTAATTAGTTATTTTGAAGGTAAC